>NC_058189.1:32046223-32352819 GCF_907165205.1 Coccinella septempunctata | reverse complement strand
TTTTCTCAAGTTTTTGTAACTAGAACGGAGTAAGGTTGGCACTCATGAAATGTCGCTAATGTCATAACGCCGTTGCCACAACTTATATCAATTAATATTACGAAAATGCCGAAAGTGATTGAAAAAAGAGACAGGGTTTCAGGAACTGCTATTTAGAATTCAGGTCCGCTCATTCAAATAGTTATACCCTGATATTCTAAAATCCACAATACGTCAGACGGTAGCGAACATATTCAATGTAGGAGAATTTATACAATGTTTCATCTATACTAAACGAGTTATACTTCAGCTGAATATTTTATGTTTGAGTGAATTAATGCGAAAAGTTTACTACAGGATTTTCGATGAATGTCATCGTAGAATAAGTTCCCGAAAATTAATTTTTCTATTTTTCATTTGACTTTTCCTATACATTGTAAATGTCTTAAGGTACCAATAAATACCTAATTATTATTATTATATCAATGCATTAAGATGAACACCCACAAATACACGCCAGTTGTCCTGCTAATGTGAAATTTTTGTTCAAGGTGAAGTTCATCTTGATTGAAACTTCCTTTAATTCCTTTTACTTATATTGATGTTGAAGAATTTAACATTCTTGTAATAATCTGTTAATTCCTTCGGGAGATACCCATTTCCAACCACTGCAACATATGCATTTCATCTTCGGGTTAATATTTTTGAAATCTACAACTGATGTAACGTATTCAAACTTTAGGCAAATAAGATAACGAACATTAACTCTCCTCAAGCTAGTGCATATTATGATATTATATTGATCTCTGTATTTTCCATGCAAATAATTTTAATTTGGTATGCCTTCGATCAATTTGTATAAACTTCAATTATGTTCGTCAGATATTTTCCGAAGAGATTCGACATTGTGATAAAATACGTAATAACAGAAACTTTTACGTAGAACGGGCAACATAGCGTTGATTTAAAACCCAAAAATTTTTTGACAAGCGTCATAACCCCATATTTTCGTACTATACAGAGTGAAATGTGTCAAATTTCCATGGCCAACCGACTGCTAAAATAAAAGTGAATGGAGTATATATATTATCTGCATTGTATCTAGATAAGTCTGTTATCGTCTTGAAATTCAGTTGGGAGTTGAGGTAATAATTCTAGTTCAATTTATGATTGTTTTTTTCGGCACTGAAATAGTGAAACATCTATTTAAATCGACATCTATATCTATAAAGCCCAACTGTAGTTACTAATATCTACCAGTTTCTCATCTTCTAAATAATCTTATTGCCAAATTGATTATTGTGTTGCTTCTATTGAAGCGTGGCTCTTTTGATGAGCACTCTGTACTTTTATATATAATATAACTACATATTACATTAAATGTTGACCCAAAAATATTTTTTATTGAGTATTGAGTAGATTCAGATACAAGAGGGGAAATTCAGGAGGTGAGATAAGTATGATGTTTATTGCATACACGCAATATTGAAACTGGTATGAAACAGTAATATAAAACGAACTTGTTATTATGTCACTCTTGAGTTTACTGAGGATGGACAATACCATTCCTATTCGGCACTTATTATTTCACAAATCATAATAATATTGGGTGAATAGTTTTTATGCACTTATTTGGTTTGATCTCTCTTTTCGTTGATTCATCTGAAAGCGGATCTCGATGAATTTAATATTCATTAACTTTCACTTCACATAAAATTCTTCTCAAAATTTGTACAACAATTTGAAATAAATCATCATCATTCGAATTCATTCCATTCAACATCGAATATGAAAACAACCTAACCAATATCTTGATTGTCACTTTCGAGTTTCTAATTCGCGCATGCGTACAAGTGGATTCCTCCCAACGATTTGGCTTCACTTTTTGTCGTAGTCTAGAACGCGTGTTATCAATATTGGTATAATAGATATATGAGCATAAGTCAAAGCCTGGAACATATATGTGTCTACGCTCCAAGAGTCAAAGTCATGGAATCCAAATCCAAGGTGGTTAACTCATAGAAATCATATTATATATTATTACTCTAGAATGCTAATCCAGTAGTAAGAAATGCGGCGAAAAATTAACAGTGGTCGTTAATACGAATGCGCATCATTAGTTGATTTTCTAGTAGAACGTTGCCTTGTTTCTGAATATTCTGTCGATCGAATTCGGGGAGGACAATTCATGTAACGAAGATATGTCGGACAACAACGCGTTTTCTTTCAGTCATTTGATTTTTCACTGTTGCAAGATCTGCTCGGAGGTAAGGAGTTTCAAGTCACATTTTCTGAAATGTACTTGTGTACTTGTCTATCATATTAAAAATAATAAATGCAAACAAAAAATTCAAAACTTGAATGAATTATCGAGTTCCACTGATAGCGAATTCCATTGATGGTATATAGTAGTATTGTACTATATAGATCACGATATTTCAAAACTGTTGCATGGAGTTTATAATATGCACTCATTGCTTAGGTACCTGTTCATCTAATCGAATCTGCAATAATATCGAATTGCATTGGTGATATTAAGTTTAGATCTTCTGGAATTTTTGTTGCGAGTTTCAAATATTTAGTAAGCACCAGTTGTTACCATGGAATTCGCTATAAAACTCCAATCTTCAGCCAATTCACGGTTTGGTCAAACAATCAATGAGTACTCGATAATACCTCTATCGACAAATTTAGATTTGGACTTATAACACGTTACCTCCAAGATCCCGATATATTTTCATTGAAACCTGCAACATCATTGTACTGATTTTCTAACGAAGCATTGTAACGTGATCACCTCGGAGAAAACTTATCTCGAGCGCCAGCTATTCTTTTCAATAGGAAGAATAGCAAACCTACCAGAGTAGCTGCTAGTTGGAGACAGAGTTCGCTGTTATCTAGGGTGGTAGCGATAACGAAGTAGTCAAAATCAAATTATGTACTAGTTTATTCACACCTTCGAAAACTGATTATATGTACAACGGAGATATGTGTAGGTATGAAATATGAGCGAATCTATCAGCAAACATACCATTAATTAATTGGTAAAGGAAGACACACTTGTTTTTATAATCATATACTTTGACTATCGATTTCGGCACTAGGCCATCATCAGGTCAGCTGAAATATAAATAATACATAGATAATGAAGTTAACAAGACGTCAAATAAAAATAACGTAAAATTTTACAAGTGTTTTGTTCACATTAATATTCTCTGATAGACAGGAAGCAATATAACACAAATTCACCGTCAATGAAACATGTACAATAAAAGGACATTAGATGTAATATAAAAATATAGTTTTTCTTTGACTATTCGTTTTCTACCCTTTTTAGATGTTCTAGGTTAAGTCGGTATAATCTCTAATTCCCCAAGAAAAACACCTCGACAGTTTTCAATTCTTCTTCTTGGTTTTATGTATACACGTATACATGAATGCGTGTATGGAGGCAGGTGGAAAAGATTATATAGCAGGAGGGTGAATCATCTTGAATAGATTGACCGTCGGGAAATCTTTAATATCATTGAGGAGATATTCATCGTTCATGCATTTTAGAATTTCCAGTTGTTCTAGGAGTGTTAACTTATGGAAATCACTATGCTGATGGAGTAAAGTTAGTTCATCGAGAGAAGTAGAGTGTTTGCTCTCAAATAGATGGTTGCCCATGGCCGAAGCAGGTCTATTCTTGATATGTTCGTTGAATCTCATCTTTGAAGCTCTAGTTGTCATACCGATATAGAAAGCAGGGCAGTTACCGCAGGTTATTTTATATATTCCGCTTTTTTGGGTTTTGTCTTTTTTGGGCTTATTATTGGTAAGTACTCTTTCTAGTGTCCCATGTGAAGTATTAACAAGATTTAAGTTGAAGCCCTTTAGTAATGATTGTAGTTTGCTGTTGAGGTTGGAAAAGTAGGGGACGGCTATGTATGTCGTCTTGACAGAAGTATGTGGATATATCTTCTTAAGAAGTTTTTTCTCCATTACAGTGGCTAAGATGTCATAGACAAATTGTTTTGTATAGTGATTTTCTGTTGCTACTTTACAAATATTATCTAGTTCTCTTTGATAGTTCACTTTAGATAGTGGGATGTTGACTAGGCGGTTCAAAAGAAAGTGGAAGGCGGTCTTCTTGATTTGAGGAGAATGATAAGAGTACTTAGGAATTACTATATCGATCTGAGTAGGCTTTCTGTGGATGTTAAACCCGAACGTATTATCAGGTTCTAGGGTTATGTTCAGATCTAAGAAGTTGATGGTATTTTCTTCTGAAATTTCTAAAGTGAATTTAATTTTGGAGAGTGAATTGATGAACTCTGTTGAGACCTTAAGATCCATCAAATCAAAGGTTGACAGTAACAATCTAACAATTACAAAAGCAGACAAAAATGCGGGTCTGGTCCCAGCGAGCACAAACATCCCTGGGATGTTTTGGGATGTGTCGAAAATGTTGGCATGAGGATGTTTCTTTGAAACGTAAT
This sequence comes from Coccinella septempunctata, assembly GCF_907165205.1. Classification (NCBI taxonomy): domain Eukaryota; kingdom Metazoa; phylum Arthropoda; class Insecta; order Coleoptera; family Coccinellidae; genus Coccinella; species Coccinella septempunctata. The sequence goes on along the minus strand of NC_058189.1, from coordinate 32,348,359 downwards.
ATGCACTTTCCAAAGAGGTCTCCAAAGGCTATTGGAAATCTTTATTTGTTCTGATCTGTGCCATCTGTGGCATTTCTTCGTGTACCTACTGAGAGGTACTGTCGAGTTGAAAATAATGTAAACGTGTGGATATCATCTCTTGACGTCGCATAGTTTGCCTTGGGAGGTTTATTCCAAATAAACAATTCACCTATTTCATTTTGCCGCCATTTCCACTTTCTTCGTAGTTTGGACTGTGGACTGTTCGGAGTTGAAAGTTGATTGGTGATTTGTATAATATTAACTACTTCTGTGTTGGTTTTGATTGTGAATTTAGGATCGATCTCTTCATAGTAACCAAATACAATTAATAAGTAAGTATTACATGAATTAAATGTATAGTATAATGCCCAGAAACATACATATAGAATCAAAAGAATCCACGCTGCGTGGTTAATATTATTTGTGTATTTGGGACTAGGTATAAGAGATCATTGTATTTTGGTTGGAATAATCAAATGGTATATGGAAGGTTATTATAAATAATTATTCAAGAAATAACTTTATAAAGTTTAAAGCCATATCATCGAGGATTTCAACATATTTCGATAATCTATCTCTGCCGTTGATAATTCCCAGAATATTTTGTAAGATTACTCTTCCGACGATGATAATAATCATTCATCACTTGTGAATCATAAAATAATTCAAATTGTCCCAGAAAAGTTCTTGTTTTTGAGAACTCCTTTAAATTGTTCCATCTTTAAATACAGGTACAAATAATCAAATAAATAAAATCGTTTCGCAAATCAACCTATTCAGGAGCTATATACAACTCAAATCTTCCAGATCCTTTCATGCAGTTATTTTCTCTATTATTTTAATTGGAAAAAATCATCTTAACGTTCATATATTTTGTGAATTAATTGTTTGAATTGCTTTTATTTTGTAGATGTGATCCATAAAAAATTCCAAATCACTAGGAAAGTATTCGAACTCTATGCCAAAGATTGGTTTAGACATATTAGGCAGAGGAGGATTGACGATAAAATGAAGGAAAATAAATTTTTCATAAATTTTTTTTCATTTTCCCTTTCGGTACATCTAATATTATAATCAGTTTGTTTTCTATTATTTCTGTTTTTTTTATGTTAAATGTGATATTTCTTTTTGGTTATTTATGTTTGTTTTATTGAATGTGATATATTTTTTTGTTTATTCTCCCTTTCTGTAGTATAATATTTATCAATTGTTTTTTGTTGTTCAATTTTTTATGTGAAATGTGATTTCTTTTCCTTTTGTACCTGTTGGAGTATCATTAAAATATTTTTATTCTTATATAGTATTCTGTATTTCATTTAAAATAGAATGTGGTATCCTCAAACATCCAAATGAAAGAAAAAAAGCCTCACAAAAGAATTTCATATAAAGTCTTACAAACAGCGATTTCGTGTGCGCAAAGCGCTTTAGAAATGTTTTATTGTGTACATGAAAAGGCTATCAAAAAAACTTCTGAGTAATTCTTTTTGTGACATCCCAGGGACATCCATATAATAGCCGCCTGCGGCGGACATTGGCTGTTCTATAAAAGTTCTATTCATGTATAAACAGAACATCGCAGTGGATGTTCAATGTCTCGAAATCTCTTACTTTTAACATCTCTGAGATGTTTTTGTGCTCGCTGGGGTTGTTCTTCCAACACAACTATACAATGAGAAAACAACCAACTTCTTTGAAAACAACAACATCCGAGTTACTAACACAAACATCTTAAATAAATATACCACACGGCTCAATAAGATGCTCAGAACGGCTTCACCAACCCTTCAGAAGTTCATTCCCCATTTAAATATTCACAGCCCGAAAGAAAAGAACCCAGAAATCACTAATCTATACAGTCTAATTAAACTACATAAGGCAGACAAAAGCATTAGACCTATAACCTCCGCATTTAATTCACCTGCTCACAAAGTTTCAAGAGTCATCAATCAGATCATGACTTGACAAATCAACTATAAGTCACCTATGTCTGTGAGTAATTCTGTCGAACTGGTTAATGCTATTAAATCCACCAAGCTGAGTTCAAACAACGAACATATCTTGGTATCGTTCGACATTGTGAACCTTTACACTAATGTTCCAGTAATAGAATCCCTCAATCTTCTCAGAGACTACCTTAACAACTGTAGTCTAATTGACAACTTTGACACCATTCCTGAAGACATACACACACTGATGAATCTGATAGAACTAGGTAATTACAGAACAAAATTTTTTCACGTTCGATGGTAATATCTACACTATGACAGACGGATTAGCCATGGGTTCACCATTGAGCGGTCTTCTGGCCAATATCTTTGTGGACCATTTAGAATCTCTGATTCGTATACACTTTCTCTTCTAGAAGATTGTTCTTTGGAAGAGGTATGTGAACGACATTTTCTGTGTGTGGTGTGGAACAGTCCAAGAGTTGAAATCCTTCCTAGAGTTCATCAATTCACTCTCCAAAATTAAATTCACTTTAGAAATTTCAGAAGAAAATACCATCAACTTCTTAGATCTGAACATAACCCTAGAACCTGATAATACGTTCGGGTTTAAAATCTACAGAAAGCCTACTCAGACCGATATAGTAATTCCTAAGTACTCTTATCATTCTCCTCAAATCAAGAAGACCGCCTTCCACTTTCTTTTGAACCGCCTAGTCAACATCCCACTATCTAAAGTGAACTATCAAAGAGAACTAGATAATATTTGTAAAGTAGCAACAGAAAATCACTATACAAAACAATTTGTCTATGACATCTTAGCCACTATAATGAAGAAAAAACTTCTTAAGAAGATATATCCACATACTTCTGTCAAGACGACATACATAGCCGTCCCCTACTTTTCCAACCTCAACAGCAAACTACAATCATTACTAAAGGGCTTCAACTTAAATCTTGTTAATACTTCACATGGGACACTAGAAAGAGTACTTACCAATAATAAGCCCAAAAAAGACAAAACCCAAAAAAGCGGAATATATAAAATAACCTGCGATAACTGCCCTGCTTTCTATATCGGTATGACAACTAGAGCTTCAAAGATCAGATTCAACGAACATATCAAGAATAGACCTGCTTCGGCCATGGGTAACCATCTATTTGAGAGCAAACACTCTACTTCTCTCGATGAACTAACTTTACTCCATCAGCATAGTGATTTCCATAAGTTAACACTCCTAGAACAACTGGAAATTCTAAAATGCAAGAACGATGAATATCTCCTCAATGATATTAAAGATTTCCCGACGGTCAATCTATTCAAGATGATTCACCCTCCTGCTATATAATCTTTTCCACCTGCCTCCATATACGCATTCATGTGTACGTGTATACATAAAACCAAGAAGAAGAATTGAAAACTGTCGAGGTGTTTTTCTTAGGGAATTAGAGATTATACCGTCTTAACCTAGAACATCTAAAAAGGGTAGAAAACGAATAGTCAAAGAAAAACTATAATTTTATATTACATCTAATGTCCTTTTATTGTACATGTTTCATTGGCGGTGAGTTTGTGTTATATTGCTTCGTGTCTATCAGAGAATATCAATGTGAACAAAACACTTGTGAAATTTTACGTTATTTGACGTCTTGTTAACTTTATTATCTATGTATTATTTATATTTCAGCTGACCTGATGATGGCCTAGTGCCGAAATCGATAGTCAAAGTATATGATTATAAAAACAAGTGTGTCTTCCTTTACCAATTAATTAATGATTCATCAGACACACTCATGGAGTTTTTCGTTCAAAAAATTAAAAAAAAAAAAGCAAACATACATTCGGGAAATTCTATCCGGTCACGAGCACTTTGTAAAGTTTATACCGGGTACAGTGAAAAATCAAAGGTTGTTCAATAAAATGCGCCAACCAGAACTGACAAAATGAATACTAGGGATGACCTCGCGAAGTGAAATGACTTGCTATACGGTATCGGGATGTAATCAATTGTATTTCTACAGAATGAAAGAAACGCAACCAGGGCGGATCTATTCGAGACTTTTATTCGCCACCCCAAGGGCTATAACGCTCCATGCCTGAGAGCGAAGAAAAGGTCTATTTTTAGCGCAACTACGGGATTTCACTGACGACGAGCGGTATCTCTTATTCTCTACCCCAAGGGCTTAGGCGCCATGACTGATAGAAAAGAAGAGATTTCGGATTCAACACTTATGACGCGGACAGGGGGGTTGACGGGGCTTTCACTTCAGTACCCCAAGGGCTTACGCGCCATGACTGATAGCGAAGGGAAAAGTCAGACTCGCGAAACAGGGTAAAGTACGATAAAATACAACAGAAAGCGATACAGTACAGCAGTGTCAAAGAAGTAACCGGTGTAGGTCTAATTAAGAAACTGAACGGTAAAGATGGGGACCTACCTCCTTTATTTCAGGCACTCGCGGAAAACAAATGAACAAAAAAAACTAAAAATTAAGTCCTTATAGCACTGATACTAGCAACACTAAATTATTCTTGAAATTGTTGAACGGCTTGTCGGGCACACAATTAACGTCGAATCGCAGAAAGTACGGAGCGTAAACTAACTAAATAGACTGAAGTAAAAGAGCAGAAATCAAAAAGTAAAAGAGACTGAAGTAACAGAGAATCAAAAGTCAAAAAGTGACCGTCGCGGGGGAAAATCTTCTTTTATAGGCAAACGATTTTAACGTGTTGGGGGACCCACACGTTAAAATCTGAAAATTCCTGAATGCGACAAGAATGAAAAACGTCGTCAGCTCCGGTTTATCGCATATCAACATCAGAAAAACGTCGAAATCTTCGACGGCATGCAAGAAAAACAACGTTGAACACAGATAAACGGTTTTTTACATTCACTCTGCCTATCGGAATGAATGTACTGAATATTTGAGAATTAAATATTTTCAAAGGCGGAAACATGAAAACGAAAGGAATGCACTAAAATGAACTCCAATTTTCCTCAGAAAACTGGGATTCATTACAGCATATATAAAAACAATTAGTCATTCATGCACGTGTTCAATACCGACAAGAACTGCTTTTTTCGATTCATAAATCGAGAAATAAGTTCTTTTACCGAATGAAATATGTTTATTTCTCATTTATACCAAACTAGCTGACCCGGCAAACCTAGTTTTGCCATTTGAATAATTTCTAGGGTAGATAATAATAACTAACTCATCGTGATTGCTCGATTGGTCGTAAGAAAAAGGAATGCCTTTTTTTCTGTTCTGTACAATTTTTTTTGGGAATATTTTGTTATATAAACCTTGCCCTAACAATAATAAACACAACAAAAAAAGAATTGTCCAATTTGGTGCGATCGTTTGAACAATGAAGCATTTTGAAGTAAACCATAGATCCTCTTTTATTAATATATATAAGATAAGATGAACAATTCGACTGACATAAGGTAGGAAAGTCTAGGCAACGTTCGAGTTGAAATAAACTAATGTCGCGCATTCGCTTTAAGGACAACTGTCAATTTTTCGCCGCATTTCTTACTACTGGATTAGCATTCTAGAGTAAGTATACTTCATTCACTTTTATTTTAGCAGTCGGTTGGCCATGGAAATTTGACACATTTCATTCTGTATAGTACGGATATGTGGGGTTATGAAGCTTGTCAAAACATTTTTGGGTTTTAAATCAACGCTATGTTGCCCGTTCTACGTAAAAGTTTCTGTTATTACGTATTTTATCACAATGTTGAATCTCTTCGGAAAATATGTGACGAACATAATTGAAGTTTATACAAACTGATTGAAGGCATACCTTCATACATAGATAGATAGATTCTTTATTTCAGATTGATTAAATTTCATGATACAAAAAATAACAAAATGAAATAGTGTCTTATATACATAAATAACATCACATCAAATAATCTCCCAAACTATATGGTTCCTTATCTATTAAAAATTTCTTTGTTTCCACCTTGAATATCTTGTAATTTTCTATTCTTTTCATATAATCCGGCAATTTGTTGAAAACCTTTATACACATATATAATGGATTCTTTTCAGTTAATGTAAGTTTATGTTGTGGGTAACTAATATTAGCTGTTCTTGTGTTATATGTGAAATTTCTATTATTCCTAGGGAATTCATTTTTATTTCTGTGAAGGTAGAGAAGGCATTCATGTACGTATAGGCCATGTACCGTAAGCAACCCTAGCTCCCTGAATTTACCCCTACAAGAGTCTCTGAACCCCATTTTCAAGAATATCCTGAGGATACGCTTCTGGCTCCTGAATATGGACTGGATAGACGTACTTGTGCCCCAGAATATTATTCCATATATCAGTAATGATTCAAAGTTGGCATAGTATAGAATTTTTTTTACATTTTCATTAACATATCTATTAATAATTCTGAATGCGAATATGACTTTGTTGAGTTTTTTTAAGAGATATTCAGTGTGTGTATTCCACTTCATCTATTATGACTCCCAAGAACTTGGTGCTCCCGACAGTTTCAATCCTTTGGCCTCCGAGATAAACATCTGAAGGTTTTTCCTTTGTAGTACTTTCTCTGAATATTATTACGCTTGTTTTTTTCTTATTTATAGTAAAATCGTTTTTCATGAACCAGTTCTCAATGCGGTCATGCAGCAAGCTACATCTCTCCCTCAGCGAGCCAGGATCCGCCCCAGCTATCAAAGCATTGGTATCATCAACATAATTTGTAAGCTCTGAATCTTCTATTTCACTTGTTACCTCTTCTAAATCATTAATAATTATCAGAAACATAGGACCCCCAAAATACCACCCTGAGGGACACCAAATTCGTCCGACAACCACGCAGAAAAGTGCGTTACATTGTTTTTTGTTATCTTGACCCGCTGCCACCGCTCTGACAGATACGAAGCAAGCCAGGCAAGAGTAGAGCCAACTATACCATACTGTTCAAGTTTACGTAACAAGAACTCCCTATTTACGCAATCAAATGCTTTTGATAGATCTATGAAAAGACCTGCTACAAGTTTATTCTCTTCTAGAAATTTCAGGATGTTCGCACTAGCTTGAGGAGAGTTAATGTTCGTTATCTTCTTTGGCTTACATCATTTGTAGATTTCAAAAATATTCACTCGAAGATGAAATGCAGATGATGCAGTGGTTGGGAATGGGTATCTCCCGAAGGAATGAACAGATAATTACAAGAAAGTTGAATTCTTCAACAAAAATCATCTTGCATCAATATAAGTAAAAGGAATTGAAACAAGTTTCAAGTTAAGATGAACTTCACCTTTGAACAAAAATTTCACATGAATAAACAAGTAACAGGCCAACTTGCGCGTATTTTTGGCTATTCATCTCAATACATTAATGTAATAATAATAATTATAGGTATTTATTGTATTTATTAGTACCTTAAGACATTCACATTGTATAGGACAAGTCAAATGAAAAATAGAAAAATCCATTTTAGGGAACTTATTCTCCGATGACATTTATCGAAAATCCTGTAGTAAACTTTTCGCATTAATTCACTCAAACATAAAATTCTCAAATGCCAGCACTTTTTTGGGTCTCCGAATAGGAGGAAATTCTTCGTCATCCTCTTCATTCACAATCTTTCTGATTGTGAAAATATCCAACTGAAATATGTCGTTTAGATTCAGATGAAACATTATATAAATTCTCTTACATTGAATATGATTTAAGAATATCAGGGTATAACTATTTGAATGAGCGGACCTGAATTCTAAATAGAGCTTTTAGAAACCTTGTCTCTTTTTCAATCACTTTCGGCATATTCTCGTTTGGTATTTCTATGGCATATTCGTAAAAAAAATTGATATTAGTTGTGGCAACGGCGTTATGACATTAACGACATTCATGAGTGCCAACCTGACTTCGTTCTAGTTACAAAAACTTGAGAAAATTATTTCATGGCCAACCGACTGCTAAAATAAATATATATATATATATATATATATATAGAGGGAAATATTTGTCGCAATAAATACCAAGACTATATATATATATATATATATATATATATATATATATATATATATATATATATATATATATATATATATATATATATATATTTTTTTTTTTTTTTTTTTTTTTTTTTTTTTTTTCACCATTATTGGGTTTTTGTTGTAGATCAACCGGGCCAGAGGGGCCAAGGTTATCTATGTAGCCGTAAGAAACATGCGGACAATCCTCGCTGTCCAGAGTATTACCTCCTTCTGTGCCTTACTTATCAGATCTTGATTCAGTTCCAAGAATTCTGTGTTCTCTACCAGGTGGCTTTCAACTAGTCCGTTTGTAGAGATTATTAGAGGAAGAATTTTGACCATTTTCAGTTGGTATATTTCTTTCATTTCGAAAGCCAAGTCGTGGTATTTTGTGAGTTTTTCAGTGTAGGCTTTTGTGATGTTGTCGTCTGCCGGAACCGTTACATCGATGATGGTTACCTTCTTGTTTATCTTATCGAAAATCACGATGTCGGGCCTGTTGTGCTGCACTGCTCTATCCGTTATCATTGGATTGTCCCAGTAAAGTTTGAAGCCGTCATTTTCCAGGATCGTCTTGGGTAAGTATTCGTGCACCCTTCGAGTGGTGGTTATGAGCCCTATTTTTACAGCAATAGCCTGATGAAAGACCTTCGCCATAGCATTGTGCCGACTCGTGTATTCGCGAGGTGCTAATATGGAGCAAGAGGATGTTATATGCTGTATGGATTCTGTTGCCTGAGAGCATTTTCGGCATCTATCGGTTGGCATGTTCTTCTTTGCAATGTGCATCAGATATGCTCTCGTTGGTACGACCTGATCCTGTATCGCAGTGAGACGTCCCTCGGTTTCCGGGAACAGGTATCCACATTTGAGGTAGGTGAGTGATAGATCTTTATTAACTCTTCTCTCTTTCAGAGCTTCTGGATACCTACCATGTAGGGGTTTACCGTGCCATTCCTCCAATAGTTGGTCAGGGGTTGGTGTTTGTGGTGGACTGTTTCTGCATGCCAGGTTGAGGGCCGTGATCTTATGATCCTCTTGGCAGATTGACTGAAAGAACGGTGAGGTTTTGGAATGAAAATATTTCCTTAATTCATTTACCGCCTTGTTATGGGCCATCTCTACATTTTGCAGGCCTCTGCCTCCCTGGCATATATATATATATATATATATATATATATATATATATATATATATATATATATATATATATATATATATATATATATATATATATATATATATATATATATATATATATATATATATATATATATATATATATATATATATATATATATATATATATATATATATATATATATATATATATATATATATATATATATATATATATATAGTTATAAAGTGTTAATACCACCTCCAAAATAGTAACTCGTTTAACGCTCTCACCTCATATATATCGATGTCACCTCCGAAATCGGAGGTGACAACGTTTTGCCTTGTTTTTCAGCTTGTTAGATTCAGGAGGCTTCAGGGACCAACATATCAAAAAATCGTTTTGAGGTCACAACGCACCCCCTTTATGTACTGAACAATCTTTTAGTTCGAGTGTATATCACTGGCGCTAGTGTGCTGAGCTGTATATCGGAGAATTACTCTGAAAGACTCTTTGCTCGTTTGCACCTCCGAAAATGGCAACGTTGTACTGTGAAAGAAGATGTAGACAGGCGGAATATCAGTATACGGAGGAATTAAGTAATGAGAGGCGCAGCGCGTTTTCTCCTCCATTATTGCAAGCCAGGCGGCATATCTCAACGATTTTTTATCGCATTCCTTTGTAGGGGAAAGAATCACGTGAAAGAGAACCAATCTTGGCTCTCTCGAATGGGATTATGACTGTTTATATTTCATCGTGCGTATATCTATGCATCCGTTGAACTTCTTTCATCTCAAGCTTACACTATAATTCTGAATTTGGCGAACTATTTCATTTCCTATCTGAAAACGAATCGATTTGAGTCTTGTCCATAATGATATTTCTTCTCTCTATGGAAATGATCCATATAGATAATACTACCTATTAGTATAACGAATAATCAGTATTGTATCATTGCATATAATAAAATAACCTGTTCAGAGAAAAACATTTTTTGGATAAGAAAATTCAGATGTTAATGGTGATGAATATTCAAGGACAATGAGCCAATCCGAAAATTTTCATTTCAGAATCAGGAGAAAAAAATGCTACAAATTTCACAATATCACAGAAATGAACAACGTCGGCTAAACCGAATGTTTGACATTGTGTTATTTCAAATGGAACGCTCTTTATATTTTTCTTGAATCAGATTTCTCAAAGATTTTGAGGCCTCGAGTCAACATATTTTGAAATTGCAACCATATTTTTGTCAAGATCTAATGAATCTTCAAAATGAAGTTAATAATATAGATACATACTCGGATACATATGATTGAGATACAGATGATTGATTAACTTCTACTATCTAAAATAAAAAGGTACATAGATAAAATATAGCTATATACAGGATATCTGTAAACAAATGCGAAGGAATAAGGGAGATGATTCCTTAATGAAAATAAGCGGGGGTATTTCCTGTAAATTTTCCAAATCGACAACCCTTCCAAGATACAGCCTTTGGAAGGCGATGACGAGTTTACAGTTTTTAATTTTTTTTACAGGTTCTAAAAAACACTGAGTCATAAAACTATACATATTATGAAGCACTGAGTAGATTGTTACCAGTTTCAACTTCGGCAAGCTCGTAGTTTAGGCGGTAAATTGCTATCGATTTTTTCAATGTGTCTCTCCCTTAAATTCAAAAATTTCTGTGAAAATGTTGAAATTTGAGTTATTATGCTATTGTCATAGAAGTATACGAAACTAGCAGGTCGGGGGATCCAAGATTTCGGGCCGATTCACCTTAAAAAAACATAATAACAGAGACAACAACGAGACGGTCAACTCCTTCACTAAATTTGTCCGATTCAGGCTATGTCAATCATCTTTGTCTATTTCAATGAAAATAACATAAATCTATCTTTGTCTAACATCAACGGCCCTGAATGTAGAGGCGCTGCATACGGTTTTGCTGGCGTTGCCAAATGTATAAATATAAACTGCCATTGCGAGATAATTAACAAAATCAATGTTCCATTTCCAATGGCGAAAGCGCTATTCTATGTTCATCAGTCCACGTGCAAATACTTGTGGCAACACGGAATACAGCTACACATGCGTCAACTGAGTGACAGTGGTTTGAAATTTAAATTTTGTGAGACTTTGTTTGTGACAAATTATTCTTTTAAAATGGTTAAATGTTTTATTTGTGGAGCTGGAGAAGATGAAGTACCAAAAATGCATCGATTTCCAACTAACATTAACAAGTAAGTTGAAGATATTTATACCATAAATAATCAACTATGTAGTGGCAAAGAGGACAGGGGAAATAAAAATCCTCAATGAGATGCCGACGTTGCAACTTTTATTTCTGGTCAGGACACGAATACCAGTGATGAATGATATTTATACCAGTGATAACTGTGAATACAATGTTGTTTTTTATATTTTCAGATCCAAAATCTGGCAAGAAAAATTAGGAATGAGATTCATGGGAGAGAATCTCTGAAATTACAGAATATGCTCTAAACATTTCACTCTAGAATCATACACAGATTCTATAAATCATAGACTGCTCAGAGATGCAGTTCCAATGCAGTTCTTCAATAAATCACTCGCTTCGACTTCTGCAACGCCAGTTGAAGAAGTCGAAGAAAGCAGACTTATTGTATCTGAAAGTAGCAATGATATGCCAATCGAATCTGATATCCCAAATATTATTGAATCAGGTATGTTTTAAATCAGGACCGAATCTCTAGTGTATAAAACGCCACGATTAAAAAAAAACTTTGGCGCCCTTTTTCCTTTGTTTGTATGCTGTTATCAAGAATATTTCAATGTGAGAGGATTTGAAAATTTTCAAAAACTGTAGGTATATAAAAATTGAAGTTTACATTGTTTTTAGATGCAGAGGGGTCCTCTAACAGTATACAGTTGGATCAGCCACAAACACCCAAACGAAGAGGCAAAATTTTCAGAGATATAGAAAATTTCTCCATAATACACTCTTCACCTAGGAAAAAGAAATTGGTGAAAATCATCCAACAAAAAGAAGACCACTTACGGAAACTCAAAAAACAGTGTAGACAAAAGTCTAAAACTTTAAGGAGCGTTTTAGAATTGTCTGATGCCCCAGAGGTTCGAAATTTATACGAAAACATGCCTAAAACATCCTGGAACTTCATGATGTCTCAATTGAGATGTTCGAAAGTGAAGGGTAAAAGAGGCAGAAGATGGACTTTGGACGATAAAATTATGTCTCTATTATTATTGAAGAAAAGTCCCAGATGCTACAAATTGCTGAGCTCCTTTATTGCGCTTCCTTCACGTAACACTGTATTGAACTTGCTCAAAAAGGTGCCATTGAATGCTGGAATAAATAAAAACATTTTTGAGCATATTAATGAAAACATAAAAGAAGACCTTGATCGCTGTTGCGTGTTGCTCTTTGATGAAATGGACATCAAAGAAAACTTGTACTACGATAAGGGCCAGAAGAAAATCATTGGCTTTGAGGACTTTGGAGGAGAAAGAAGTGGAAAACAGGCTGCCAGAAAAGTTCTAGCCTTTATGCTTGTGGGACTAAACCGTAAATGGAAGCAACCTATAGCGTATTACTTTACCCACAAGAGTTGCAGTTCGGAAATTCTTAGAAATTGTCTATTTGATGTCATCAAAGCTGTTACAAACGTAGCAAAATTAGACATTGTTGCAACTATTTGTGATATGGGTGTTAACAATGTCAAGTGCCTGAAAGAATTGGGTGTGACAACTCAAAAACCATATTTTATATATGGAGCCAAAAAAATTTTTATTATGTACGATGTCCCTCATTTATTAAAGCGTACTTATGCTTTATTCAGGAAATACAATGTATTTCTGAACGTTCAAATAGAAGAAAGCGTTACAACTATGGAGGCCAAATTCTCGCATGTTCGTTGGGCTTATGAGCATGACAAGGCATCTCCTTATGTCTTCAGGTCCCTTCATAAGCTGAAACAATTTTTTTGACCCAATCATGAAGTATGCCATGAAGGTTAACATAGCTGCACAAGTAATGAGTAGAACTGTGTCAGCATATTTGTACTCGATGATAAGAAATGGTAAAATTAATTTCAAATTTATCATTATATTTTTTCATCGAATATCAATTTTTAGGAGCAATGCAACAGTAGTGTATTGCTACAGCCTCATTCCTGATGGAAGTGGATACGCTGTTCGATAGTTTTAATGGGAACACCAACCAGTCAGGAAAGGAGTTGAAATGTAATATTACTGAAAACTCTCCTCATATTGAATATTGGCCAAAAGCTTTGCAAATGGTGAAGAGTTGGAAATTTAAAAGGCTTTCAAAAAGCGGGCAGGTCAAGCAAAGTACACCACCATCTCAAATGGGTTGGATTACATCTCTGAATGCTATCAGGGGAATCTGGGCATATGTGCATTCTAAAGGATTTACAGTATTGCGTCCAAGGTCTCTAAATCAAGATCCTTTAGAGAACCTATTTGGATGCATCAGATATGGATCAGGATGTAATGATAATCCCTCTGCTTTTCAATTTGTGGGTAGTTTGAAAGCCCAAATTTTAAACAATCTAATTCATTGTTCCACTCATTCAAATTGTGAGAAGGACAATAATGATCTTCTCAGCAATTTAAAATCATTTCTGGAGAAAGATGAGAAAGAAGGAGAATATCAACCTAATGAAGTCATATGTATGCCAGAAATATCAACAGAGGAGACGGTATCCATAATTGAAGCAGATGTGAATGGGGGCCGTGCAGAAACTTTTTCAGTAGCTTATGTTGCTGGTTTCATTTTGAAAGGCATCTATAAGAAAATAACGTGTACGGGTTGTTCTGCTCTATTGTCATCAGATGTTTTGGAGGCACACAACATGTTCATCTGGAACAAGGAATGGTCAGATAAGAGGAGTTTGTATTATCCAAGTGTTGTATTCACAATATCCATTGCACAAGGTATAACTTCTTTGGAGAATTTTATGGTGGATAACTCTAATATTTCTGACCTTCCATATCATGCCTCTAAATTTGTTCATAATCACATTGATTTTTCATGGTTAACATGTGAACAACATTGCGAACAGATAGAAACTATAACAGTGCAAAGTATTGTAAATATTGGAATAGTCTGGTGGGTTAAAAGGGAAAACCAGAAATTTAAAAACCAAAAAAATGCTATAATCAAATCGAAAAAATTGATGAAAATGAAGAATATGTGAAGGTCATTTGACCTATTTTGTTGTTTATACGCCACTTGCTTTATTTTACTTGTTTTGTTTTATATTTCCCTTTTTTAATACTTCAATTGTTCTCCTATATGTTTGTTATTAGTTTCATTCAAATTCAAATAAATCGTAAAACCACCATTCGAAAAGTTGTATTTCCGTCCAAAAATTTTCACGCAGCCATATTGATAGCGAAATTGTTTGCCTATTGATTATAATAATCAACATGGCAAAAATTTCAGCATCAATTTCATGGTTGCGCGAAATTGCTCCCATACTTCAAAACAAGAAAACAGTAATACACAAAAGAATAATTCATAATTCCCGCGCTAAACGCTACACCAGTGCCTTTGGCGCCATCTACAAACAGGTTCGATGCTGTGAGACAAGGATGCAAAACATCGGACGAAATATAGTGGGGAGTTGGGCGTCTCGTTGTTGTCTCTGATAATAAAATGAATTTCGTGAATACCTACCGAGGCTGAAAACCACTATTCTCCGCTATAAAAAATTAGTATTATTCCAATAATATACCGACTTAATGAATGCTACATTGCTATTACTATAAGGCCCGGTTGTTCAGTTCAGGATGAGGCCGAGATTTAAGATGATCCTAGATCATCTTACAGAACTGAACTGAAATGTCAAAATCAATCTAGGATAAACTTTATTCCCGAACTGAACAACTGCTATACATGTAGAGTTTCGGATTTTGCGAGAATCTACTACTTTTTCTTCAAAACAACAACTACGCTGAAGGAAATGTGATTGACTGTTAGCGACGCGGAATATCAACCATCTAAATTCTGTAGTCCATACAAATTTTTTGAACTCTCATCATACTATATAGCAGTCGGATACTGAAATCCGTCATTTCTCAAAATGAGTTGTAAGTTCATAGACTGACCAACATTTTCGAAAGCTATTGATCTATTAATTAAATCGTTCTATAATTGGTCCTAAATTGACAGTAGTATTGTGAAAAACGATATGCAGCGGATTATCTAAACACGAAATAAATTCTGAAATGTTTCGGATCATAAGGTTAATTGAATAAGTATCTTGTTCGTATCATTTGTTGGACTTCATTATTCTAAATATTCTTCAATGAATGAGAATATAATATCAACACACATAATTTTTTGATTTATTCGTCATCAAATCATTAAATAAATCGTTTCTCGAAAAGTTTCGAGTCTTGGGGCAAATATAATATTGAATTATTTACATCATTATTTGTCGAACTTCAAAGTTCTGAATGAATTTAAATCTAAACTTGACAATATACGAGACAGTTTTCGCAAGAGTTTCAATGAAATCTCAAAATTTTCATCATTCTGGAGCATTCTGGACATCAATAATTCTCGAATCATCCATGGCATAAATTCAATTTTATCCAATATAACACGCCAAACGAAATGTTACTCGAACTCATCTTGAGCAATTCGTTCCTAAAAAGCTCGAATCAGGTAGAAAAGTTTGAACCCTTCGTATCAGCATTAACACGTGTTTTGCAGTAAACAGATGCCGATTTCATTTTCAACGGGCAATGTAACCAGGGTCGGGGGGATGAACCAGAGTCTCTGGATGAACGTTTCTCACAACAAGAAGAATTTGAATTTTCATATGAGGGTGAGGGCATTTGTTTCAAAATTTTCAGAGTACAAGGAGTATACAGGGTTTCACGAGTAAACAGACAAATGAAAACCGTGAATAGAGGGCATTGCGCTGAGTTCAAAATCACCCCATATACAGGGTGTCCCAAAACTAGTGAATCAAACGTCACACCACGATAGAGTAAACCAAATATTATCGAATGACACCAACATTAGTTCAACGAAAACGTACCGTTTCCAAAATAATCAGAATTTTATTAAAATACCTAAAGTTTCCGATTTTCGAACTATTTTTCTTGATAACAGGGCCAGTTTGTGAAGAAGGATATCGATTTTAAATTATATTGAACTAAGATTATTGTTTTATCTCCCCTAATTGAAATTATTTTAAGTAGTTAATCGATAACCATAACCAAAGTCCCGACCTAAGTTGATGTTAATTGAAACAATTGTTTTTTCTACATGATTTTTAATACTCAGATTAAACAGGGGTGATAATATGGAAGAAAAACGCTATCGGCAACAGGTTAGGTTTCCTCAGAAACCGTACATTTTCGCTCAACTAATGTTGTTGTCATTCGATAGTATTTGATCTACTCTATCGTGGTGTGACGTTTGTTTCGATAGTTTCGGGGCACCCTATATATAGGTTTCTTCAGTGTTTTTTGAAATTTCTCGAATTTCCGTTCGGCTATAACTCCTGAAATTCTCTATCAAGTCGACTGAAAATTTATATTTAGCCTTGAGTTGTTAATTTCATTGAAACAGAGCATTTAAATTCGACAAAAATCAGGACCGGGCTCAGTGAGGCTTTACTTAACTTCAAACTCATAAAAACACCGTGTATGTAGTTTTTTAATAATAATTTAAACTTTTTTGTTATTTGCATTATTATTGTCTCAAAATGAATTGATTTTTGGCCTTGCCCTTCCTGTTGATCATGTTCTAGAAAAAATTGTTTTGGTCAGACGCCTCTTAGGAATAGAGGACTTCATGAAAAATAGAAATTCTTCAAAATAGTCATTCACAAAGATGAAATGTTTCAAAATTGATAATGCACAAATATGGATGGAAGAACTACGCTAACTTGAAACTAAATATTAAAACTTGATCTTCAGAATTAATCTATTTTTCTATGGACAACTAGTTGTGTGAATGAAAACAAAGAAAGAAATCGCGGGGTGTCAGATCTGGAGATCTAGCAGTCCAATGTTGGGGTCCTACCCTTCAAATGAAATGACCTGAAATACTGATAAATACTTTTGCTGGTGCATGAATATCATCAATGTTTCAATAACAAATTGTAATAAGACCAGACCAATCCATAGATTTCCATAGATCCAATAATGAATATAACGGAATAAGTGAAGAATTCGAAAGTGCATTTATCATACTTATTCGAAGTGCCAATCATTACCTTCACTAAAAGACCAAATGAGGTGAAAATCAATTCGAAAAATTACTTCAGGTCCACGTTAGCCATAAAAAGCGATTCATTCGGAAGATATCAAGTTATAATTATTATTTTTATGATAGCGTAGTTTTTTATTGCTATTTTTGTTCATTATCAATAATAAAGCTTATTATCACTGTGAATGATTTATCTGAATAACCAGATATGCTAAAATATCAAAAACGAAAAAATTCAGTTGAACATTTCCAATTCCATTTTTAGATTTCCACATCTGATTGGCGATCATATTCATACCATTAATTATTGTGAATTAAAATTCAATATGCAGCGCTGTTTTTTCTAGAGGCATTTCTCCACCAAATAATTATTCATTAAAAATTATCCACTGATAAAGCATACCAAAATTTCGTTGATTTTGAGAAAATCTATGCAGATACCTGAAAAATTCAAAATTATGACGAAAAAAACTACAGAGTGTTTTGCATGAGTTTAAGTTTGAATATGGCCTCAATGAGTCCGGTCCTGTGTTCGCCAACTTTTAATGTTCTGTTTTATTGAAACTTACAAGCTTAAGCGGATAATGAGTTTTTAGCCGAATACAACTGAATAATTTGGAGTTATAGCTGAACGAAAATTCGGGAAATTTGAATAAACTCCTCTGTATATCGGAAACGCAATGCACAAGACACATATGAGGTGTTTTTGAACTCAGCTCAATGCCCTCTATTCACAGTTTTCGTTTGTCCGTTTACTTGTGAAACAACCTGTGTACTGAAAAATCGCAAAAGACACCTCGAGCAATTGAGAAATGCCATTCAATCGAGGAGTTTCTTTTGATCCGCTATGATGGAAAATGTCAATATCCAGATATAATTATTATTTATATAATAATATCTCGAAAACCAAGGCACTTTTACCAAACGTAAAATATATTTATCTGAACCGCCATAGAGTCCTCTACCCGCAGGATCCATATTATCCATTCATTACGCCACACCCTGTATAATTATTATCATTATATCAATGTATTGAAAATAAACAGACATGAATACGAGCCAGTTGTTTTGTGAGGTGAAGCCACTCTTGCTTCAAACATCTTTTAGTTATTTTGACTACTATTCACGCAAGATGATTTTTGTTGAAGAATTCAACATTCTTGTAATTATCCGTTCATTTCTTCAAGAGATACCTATTCCCTACCACCTTTGATTATTCAACTCAATGCTAACACTGCATCGAATGCATTTCATCTTCGGGTTTATTTTTTTTGAATTCTACAACTGATGTAACGTCTTCAACCTCCTGCCAAAGAAGATAAACAACAGTAATTCTCCTCAAGCTACTGATCACTTGTATTTTCCATATAAATAACTAGATTTGGTATGTCTTCAATCAGTTTGTATAAACGTCAATTATGTTCGTTACATATTTTCGACTCGATATTTTCCGAAGTGATTTGACATTGTGATGAAATACGTAATTACTGAGAGACTCACGTAGAACGGACTACGTAGCACTGATATAAAACTCAAGAATGTTTCGACAAGCGTCTTAACCCAACATTTTTGTACCATACAGAGTGAAAGGCATCCAATTTCCATGGCCAATCCAGTGCTAAAATGAAAGTGAATGAAGTATAGAAGCTGAAAGTAAAACGTATATCTTTATTGATTCATTCAGGAAAAACATTTATATGGAGTTCCTAATGTCGTGAATATAATGCCCAAAAATTAGACTACTATTTCATACCAGAACAAATTCGGTAAAATTGTCTTTTGAATTAATCCTATATGTCACGAAAAATTTCATTTTCATGCATCATTCATTTTGGGACCTATATGGTATTAAACTCCCCTATCGGACGAAGTATCGTAGACATAAGCATATTTATTCAAAACTGTCCAAATTCATTTACACCGAGATCACGAACCTTATCAATCAATTATCAGCGTATGAAGTTTATTAATATTATCTAGTATCGTTCTCGAACTATTTACAGGTTTCAATATTTGTGAATGAATCGGAAGAGCAGCTGTATTCTATATATGAGTAGAATTCGAGCTGTCTTACTTTCTGTCCTCCTAAAATCTGACAACGTTGCGGGAGGTGAGAGCGCACTACTAATAAGAAATATATGCGGAGGTAGTAAGTTCTGATTCGTTTGAAGAAAAATTTTTAGATAAAAATCTTTTCCCCTCTTTAGGTACCCCTGCTTTTTACCTTCCCCTCTACATATATAAACAAAAATTATTCCAATTATATAACTCCTTCACCCGGAGGTCAGGTCGCCCAATGAACTTAACGGAGGTAACAACGCACTACGGGTTCATATATATATATATATATATATATATATATATATATATATATATATATATATATATATATATATATATATATATATATATATATATATATATATATATATATAATGAAGAAAGTGATCACGCCTAAACAGGGAGGCAATGAATTAAATAATGAGGATAAATTCAGATGCATACCACCCGACGATATGAATATCGACAAGTGTTACGATCTGAATTGAGCTAGCCAGTTTGTCATCGTCAAGGCCCCCAAATGGAGTACGCTCCACCGAAGAAAAGCAGATGCTGACCATGGTTTCGGCCTCATTTGGCCTCATCAGAGCAACATAGCATTTTTCCACGGTGGAGAACGTTTGGAATTGATGGAACTTTATTCAATGTTGTTATGTTCTAGTGGGTATTATTTATTTACCCACAGCGCCATCCAACATGAAACGGTATCCGATTCAATCCCCCCCCAGATAGAAACCAAGACGAAGACAATAGCATATGTCCCATATTTTCCCTAATTCAGTACGCCGGTTCGCCTTGCGAACGTCGGACGTATGATGGGAAGTCTGAGACGCGCTCGGTTCTCGACAGAATACGATGCCGGCGATACAATAATGAAGAAAGTGATCACGCCTAAACAGGGAGGCAATGAATTAAATAATGAGGATAAATTCAGATGCATACCACCCGACGATATGAATATCGACAAGTGTTACGATCTGAATTGAGCTAGCCAGTTTGTCATCGTCAAGGCCCCCAAATGGAGTACGCTCCACCGAAGAAAAGCAGATGCTGACCATGGTTTCGGCCTCATTTGGCCTCATCAGAGCAACATAGCATTTTTCCACGGTGGAGAACGTTTGGAATTGATGGAACTTTATTCAATGTTGTTATGTTCTAGTGGGTATTATTTATTTACCCACAGCGCCATCCAACATGAAACGGTATCCGATTCAATCCCCCCCCAGATAGAAACCAAGACGAAGACAATAGCATATGTCCCATATTTTCCCTAATTCAGTACGCCGGTTCGCCGAGCGCGTCTCAGACTTCCCATCATACGTCCGACGTTCGCAAGGCGAACCGGCGTACTGAATTAGGGAAAATATGGGACATATGCTATTGTCTTCGTCTTGGTTTCTATCTGGGGGGGGATTGAATCGGATACCGTTTCATGTTGGATGGCGCTGTGGGTAAATAAATAATACCCACTAGAACATAACAACATTGAATAAAGTTCCATCAATTCCAAACGTTCTCCACCGTGGAAAAATGCTATGTTGCTCTGATGAGGCCAAATGAGGCCGAAACCATGGTCAGCATCTGCTTTTCTTCGGTGGAGCGTACTCCATTTGGGGGCCTTGACGATGACAAACTGGCTAGCTCAATTCAGATCGTAACACTTGTCGATATTCATATCGTCGGGTGGTATGCATCTGAATTTATCCTCATTATATATATATATATATATATATATATATATATATATCTTCTGGGATTTTCCCTTTGTAACAGATAGGTCCCTAGAACACAACCGTCCAGATTTGGTACTGTGGATGAAACGGGAGAAAACAGCTGTCATAGTAGACTTCTCAGTACCGCTTGATCACAACATCGCACAAGCTTACAACAGCAAGATCGTTAAATACTCGGAACTTGCAAGAGAGCTGAGAACAATGTGGAAACTTGAGAGGCAGGTGAGGATATTTCCGCTGGTCATCAGCAGTAATGGACTCGTACACGTGAATACCACGAAACACCTGGCCGAGCTCCAACTGGCAGATAATACACTATTATGGATGCAGAAGGCTGTGGTGTTGGGAACGGTGGCCATCATCCGCCAAATAGTCTTCCCGCAGTGAAAAGCCTACTGGTCCTTGGCTGATACAGCCCGGGCCAACATGGATGACCACGTATAGGTGTGAAAAAAAAAAAAATATATATATATATATATATATATAGAGTCTTGGTATTTATTGCGACAAATATTTCCCTCTATATATATATATATATATATATATATATATATAAATATATATAAATATATATATATATATATATATATATATATATATATATGAACCCGTAGTTCGTTGTTACCTCCGTTAAGTTCATTGGGCGACCTGACCTCCGGGTGAAGGAGTTTTTTAATTGGAATAATTTTTGCTTATATATGTAGAGGGGAAGGTAAATAACAGGGGTACCTAAAGAGGGGAAAAGATTTTCATTGAAAAATTTTTCTTTAAACGAATCAGACCTTACTACCTCCGCATATATTTCTTATTAGTAGTGCGCTCTCACCTCCCGCAACGTTGCCAGATTTCAGGAGGACAGAAAGTAGGGCAGCTTGAATTCTACTCATATACAGAATACAGCTGCTCTTCCGATTCATTCACACATACTGAAACCTGTAAATAGTTCGAGAACGATACTGATATCAATAAACTTCATACGCTAATAATTGATTGATAAGGATTCGGAGTAAATGAATTTGGACAGAAATTATTATCTTTTCTTCATGAATATCAACAGTTTTGAATAAGTATGCTATGTCTACGATACTTCGTCCGATAGGGGAGTTTAATACCGTATAGGTCCTAAAATGAATGATACATGACAATGAAAGTTTTCGTTACATATAAGATTAATTCCAAAGGCAATTTTACCGAATTTGTTCTGGTATGAAATAGTTATCTAAATTTTGGGCATTAAATTCACGACATGAGGAACTCCATTGAAATGTTTTTCCCGAATGAATCAACAAAGATATACGTTTTACTTTCAGCTTCTATACTTCATTCACTTTCATTTTAGCACAGGATTGGCCATGGAAATTGAATACCTTTCACTCTGTATGGTACGAAAATGTTGGGTTAAGACGCTTGTCAAAACATTTTTGAGTTTTAAATCAGTGCTACGTAGTCCGTTCTACGTGAGACTCTCAGTAATTATGTATTTCATCACAATGTCAAATCACTTCGGAAAATATTGCGTCGAAAATATGTAACGAACATAATTGACATTTATACAAACTGATTGAAAACATACCAAATCTATTTATTTACATGGAAAATAGAAGTAATCAGTAGCTTGAGGAGAGTTACTGTTGTTCATTTTCTTTGGCTGAAGACGTTACATCAGTTGTAGAATTCAAAAAAATCAACCCGAAGATGAAATGCATTTGATGCAGTGTTAGCATTGAATTGAATACTCATAGGTGGTAGGGAATGGGTATCTCTTGAAGAAATGAACGGATAATTACGAGAATGTTGAATTCCTCAACAAAAATCATCTTGCGTGAATGGTAGTCAAAATAATTAAAAGAAGTTTGAAGCAACAGGAGCTTCACCTTCAAACAAAACAACTGCCTAGTATTCATGTCTGTTTATTTTCAATACATTGATATAATAATAATAATTATACAGGGTGTGGCGTAATGAGTGGATAATATGGAGCCTGCGGGTAGAGTACTCTATGGCGGTTCAAATAAATATATTTTACGTTTGGCAAAAGTGCCTTGGTTTTCGAGATATTGGGGATTTTCGATGAATCACCCCAAATAATAATAATAACTGGATATTGACATTTTTCATCATAGCGGTTCAAAAGAAACTCTTTGATTTAATGGCATTTCTTAATTGCTCGAGGAGTCTTTTGAAATTTTTCAGTACACAGGGTGTTTCACAAGAAAACGGACAAACGAAAACCTTGAATAGAGGGCATTGAGCTTAGTTCAAAAACACCTCATATGTGTGTCTTAGGCATTCCGTTTCCGATATAGAGAGGAGTTTATTCAAATTTCCCTAATTTGTGTTCGGCTATAACTCCAAATATTTTAGTTGGATTCGGCGAAAAATTCATTATCCGCTTAAACTTCTAAGTTTCAATAAAACAGAACATTAAAAGTTGACGAACACAGGACCGGACTCATTGAGGATATATTCAAATTTAAACTCATGCAAAACACTCTGTTTGTAGTTTTTCTCGTCATAATTTTGAATTTTTCAGGTATCTTCATTGATTTTCTCAAAATCAATGAAACTTTGGTATGCCTTTTCAGATTTTTTCTAATGAATAATTGTTTGATCGTGAAATGTCTGGAAAGAACAGCGCTGCATATTGACTTTTACTTCACATTTATTAATGGGATGAATATGATCGCCAATCAACTGAGGAAATCTAAAAATGGAATTGGAAATGTTCAACTGAATTTTTTCGTTCTCAATATATGTCTTGCATTTGTTTTTGATATTTATAGCATATCTGGTTATTCAGATAAGTCATTAACAGTGATAATAAGCTTTATTATTGATAATGAACAAAAATAGAAATGAAAAACTACGCTATCATGATCATGAAAATAATAATTATAATTCGATGTCTTCCGAATGAATCGCTGAATATCAAGTTTTAAATTTCAGTTTCAAGATAGCGTAGTTTTTCCATCCATATTTGGATATTATCAATTCTGAAACATTTTATCCTTGTGAAAGAGTATTTTGAAGACCGAATATGGTATAATTGTTGAACACATTCAACAGAATATTCTTTGAAAAAAAATCAATTATGGATTTCTAAATACATTTTCATGAAGTGCTCTATTCCTTAGAGGCGTCTGACCAAAACAATTATTTCTAGAACATGATCAACAGGTGGGGCAACCCAAAAATCAATTCATTTTGAGACAATAATAATGCAGATAACAAAAAAGTTGAAATTATGATTAAAAAACTACATACATGGTGTTTTTATGAGTTTGAAGTTAAGTAAAGCCTCACTGAGCCTGGTCCAGATTTTTGTCGAATTTTAATGCTCTGTTTCAATGAAATTAACAACTCAAGGCTAAATATAAATTTTCAGTCGACTTGATCAGAATTTCAGGAGTTATAGCCAACCGGAAATTCGAGAAATTTCAAAAAACCTCGAAGAAACCTATAGATAGGGTGCCCCAAAACTATTGAATCAAACGTCACACCACGATAGAGTAGATCAAATACTATCGAATGACACCAACATTAGTTGAGCGAAAATGTACCGTTTCTAAAAAAACCTAAAGTTGCCGATTTTCGAACTATTTTTTCAGTCACAAGGCCAATTTGTTATTAAGGATAGCGTTTTTCTCCCATATTATCACCCCTGTTTATTCTGAGTATTAAAAATCATGTAGAAAAAACAATTGTTTTAATTTACATTTACTTAGGTTATGGTTATCGATTAACTACTTAAAATAATTTCAATTAGGGGAGATGATACAATAATATTACTTCAATATAATTTAAAATCGATATCCTTTTTCACAAACTGGCCCTGTTATTAAGAAAAATAGTTCGAAAATCGGCAACTTTATGTATTTTAATAAAATTCTGATTATCTTGGAAACGGTACATTTTCGTCGAACTAATGTTGGTGTCATTCGATAATATTTGGTTTACTCTATCGTGGTGTGACGTTTGATTCACTAGTTTTGGAACACCCTGTATATGGTATGATTCTGAACTCAGCTCAATGCCCTCTTTTCACGGTTTTCATTTGTCTGTTTACTCGTGAAACACCCTGTATACTTCTTGTACTCTGAAAATTTTAAAACAAATGCCCTCACCGTCATATGAAAATTCAAATTCTTCTTGTTGTAAGAACCTTTCATCCTTTCACCCAACGCCGACCCTAGTTACATGGCCCGTTGAAAACGAAATCGGCATCTGTTTACTGCAAAACACGTGTTAACGCCGATATGAAGGGTTCAAAATTTTCTACCTGATTCGGGCTTTTTAGGAACGAATTGCTCAAGATGCCGAGTTCGAATAACATTTCGTTTTGCGTGTTATATTGGATAAAATTGAATTTATTCCATGGATGATTCGAGAATTATTGATGTCCAGAATGCTCCAGAATGATGAAAATTTTCAGATTTCATTGAAATTCTTGCGAAAATTATCTCGTATATTTTCAAGTTTAGATTTTAATTCATTCAGAACTTTGAAGTTCGGCAAATAATGATGTAAATGATATAGATAACAGTCAATCACATTTCCTTCAGCGCAGTTGTTGTTTTGAAGAAAAAGCAGTAGATTCTCGCAAAATCCGAAACTCTACATGAATAGGCCCAGTTGTTCAGTTCGGGATTTAAGTTTATCCTAAATTGATTTTGACATTTCAGTTCAGTTCTGTCAGGTTAATCTAGGATCATCTTAAATCTCGGCCTTATCCTGAACTGAACAACCGGGCCTTATAGTAATAGCAACGTAGCATTAATTAACTCGGTATATTATTGGAATGATATTAAATTTTCATAGCGGAGAATAGTGGTTTTCAGCCTCGGTATTCACGAAATTCATTTTATTATGTTTTTTTTTTCATGTGAATCGGCCCGAAATCTTCGATCCCCCAACCTGATAGTTTCGTATACTTCTATGACAATAGCATAATAACTCAAATTTCAACATTTTCACAGAAATTTTTGAATTTAAGGGAGAGACACATTGAAAAAATCGATAGCAATTTACCGCCTAAACTGCGAGCTTGCCGAAGTTGAAACTGGTACCAATCTACTCAGTGCTTCATAATATGTATAGTTTTATGACTCAGTGTTTTTCAGAACCTGTAAAAAAAAATTAAAAACTGTAGACTCGTCATCGCCTTCCAAGGCTGCATCTTGGAAGAGCTGTCTATTTGGAAAAAAATTTATAGGAACTAGCCCCGCTTATTTTCATTAAGGAATCATCTCCCTTAGTCCTTCGCATTTGATTACAGATATCCTGTATATAGATACATTTTATCTATGTACCTATTCATTTTGGATAGTAGAAGTTTAATCAATATGTGTTATTTTCGAAGACCAAAACAAAAATTTTAATTGCACCTGATTTGCTAATTATAAGAATCATCATTTATTTTGAATAATAAAACTTCATGCGAAAATACTTAAATTAACTTTTGTCTTTCTCCTTTCATCATAGTGTCCCCTGTTCATCATAGCTTTTGGGAATTACCAATCAATCATATGTATCCGAGTATGTATCTATATTATTACCTTCATTTTGTAGATTCATCATGTCTTGACAAAAATATGGTTGCAATTTCAAAATATATTGACTCGAGGCCTTCAAAAGACTTCAATTCTGTTTATTTTTTCCCTTACATCCTGTATGATCTATCGAAAAATGCAAATCTGTTTTGGATAATTCTTCATGAAATCTTACTTGTTTCGATATAATTTGTAATTTTCTTTATGATACATCACTAAAAAATTCAAATAAATAAATAAATAAATAAATAATGTGCTTTATTTCAGGTAAAGTGTACACATGACATTGAACACTTGAAGTGAAACAGGGTCATTTTCTGCTTTATAGTCTGTGTTCCATAAAGTCTTCCACACTGTAGGGTTCGATTTCAAGTAGGAGTTTGAAGATGAATTTCTTGAACTGTTGTAGAGTCCATTCTTCTCTTAGTTTGTGAGCTATCTTATTGTAATAACGAATATATCTATATTCAGGTCCCTTTTCAGTGAGGCTTAATCTGTGTCTTGGATATTTTAGTGCAGTTGTCCTCGTATTGTAATTACTTACTGTTTTCTCTTGGAAGTAGTGCTAGTTCTTGAATGTAAATATCAGGCTTTCTTGGATGTGTACAGCAGGAGAAGTCAAAAGACCATTCCTTCTGAAGACTCCCCTGCATGATTCCGTCCTCCTCATCCTCCAGATCATTCTGAAGGCTCTCTTCTTCATTTTCAGCACTCTATGTAGGTTGTATGAACTACCATAGAACATGATGCCATACCTAAACACTGCCTGGTATATTGTTCTTAGTGAGGTTATGTCCAGATATTTATTGAGGACTCCCAAAGTGTAGCAGATGGTACCCAGTTGATTGCAAAGGTTGGAAATGTGCTCTCCCCAATCAAGGGTTACCTCAATAGTGAGGCCTAGGAAGCGACAAGATTTAGTCAGTTCTAATGTGGAGTTAGACAGTGAAATGCTGGTAGGCACTTGGGGACCGGAATGAGCTGTCCTGAATAGAATTCATGCACAAACCGTTTACTTCAAACCACTGGCTAGCACGATTTAGAGTTAGAGTTGAGTGTGAAATGGTAAACTCAACTCTAAATCGTGCTTGGCCAATACAGTGAAGTTTGTGTCATCTGCATAATTCACTGTCCTAACCATGGTTTCATCGAATATGGTACTTAGGTCATTTAGAAAAATGATATAAATGATAGGGCCCAATATGCTACCCTGCGGAACTCTGTGAGTTCTTCTTCCGAAACTGTTGTTTTTCCGTTCTGAGAGATCACCACTCTCTGCCTGCGGTTTGCTAAATATGATTGAAACCAGTCTAGCTTGTTTATGCCATATGCAGAAAGTTTATGGAGTATAAGGTCGTGGGACAGAGTATCGAATGCCTTTGATAGATCCAGCATTAGACCCACTGTTATATTAGAATCCTCCAAGGCATTAAGGATTCCTGAAATGAACTCAAACACTGCTGTCTGAGTTGATCTACCTCTTACATAACCATGTTGTGTGGGTAAAAGGATCTTTTCTTTTAGAAGGTATTCTACTAGTTGAGTGCAGATTGTAAGTCCAGTATTTTAAACCAGAGAGATGGTACAAGCTATTCAAATTTTCGGGAAAATCCAATAATTAAACATAATCGATAATAAAACAGATGTTTCTGAGCAAAGGATTCCTCAAAATCATTGAGCAATCCGATTCAAGAAAAATATATAGGGCGTTCCATTTGAAATAACACAACAATGTCCAACATTCGGTTTAGCCGACGTTGTTCATTTCTGTGATATTGTAAAATTTGTAGCATTTT
Source organism: Coccinella septempunctata (assembly GCF_907165205.1). Lineage (NCBI taxonomy): Eukaryota > Metazoa > Arthropoda > Insecta > Coleoptera > Coccinellidae > Coccinella > Coccinella septempunctata. Next base: position 32,319,866 of record NC_058189.1, on the reverse strand, counting down.
TTCTCTTGATTCTGAAATGAAAATTTTCGGAATGGCTCATTGTCCTTGAATATTCATCACCATTTACATCTGAATATTTAGCTTGAGATGAAAGAAGTTCAACGGATGCATAGATACACACGATGAAATATAAACAGTCATAATTCCATTAGAGAAAGCCAAGATTGGTGTTCTTTCACGTGATTCTTTCCCCTACAGATAAATGCGATAAAAAATCGTTGAGATATGCCGCCTGGATTGCAATTATGGAGGAGATAGCGCACTGCGCCTCTCTACAGTTAATTCATCCGTATACTTATATTCCGCCTGTGTACATCTGCTTTGAAAATACAACGTTGCCATTTTCGGAGGTGCCAACGAGCAAAGAGTCCCCCACAGCAATTCGTCGATATACAGCTCAGCACACTAGCGCCAGTGATATACACTAGAACTAAAAGATTGTTCAGTACATAAACGGGGTGCGTTGTGACCTCAAAACGATTTTTTGATATGTTGATCCCTGAAGCCTCCTGAATCTAACAAGCCAAAAAACAAGGCAAAACGTTGTCACCTCCGATTTCGGAGGTGACAGCAATATATATGAGGTGAGAGCGTTAAACGAGTTACTATTTCGGAGGTGGTATTAACACTTTATAACTATATATATATATATATATATATATATATATATATATATATATATATATATATATATATATGACTAACGTTGAGTTCCAAGACATTTTGTACATATGGAAAGAGCATATACATCCGATTGTATATCGGTTCATTTTACCATATATTAGTTCGAGAAAGCTTTGGTTACATCAAACTCAATATACTCATTGTTGTTCAACTTTTATATCAATTTTTGCATGCAATGTCTAGTTCCAAGACATTGCCTAAAAAAGTTGTTTAATGTTGATTGCCTAGATTTCCTCATTTTAAATAATTATACATGGTGGACATGTGTTGATTATATGTCCTGAAGTAATAAACTTAGTAGAAAATGTTAGGATACGAAATTTCTCCTACTATGAAAAAAATGAAGAATAATAAATAAGAATGAATTATTTACTTTAAAGTCCTAACCACACAAAGTTCCTTTCTTCAACGGCCTTAGGTACCTTTTTATTATTGAATATTTTTTCGTCACAATTCTGATTGGTATTGATTAAACTTATCTTATTTCAAATCAATTAGTTTCCGAGATAGCGAATTCCAAAAATTACTCATCGCATGTCCGGCTTCAAAAAAATAATTAGGTAGGCTCCGTGTCGAAAAAACACCCTGTATATCATTATACATAATTTTCAAAACGAGCCTCTATTACACATCCTCTGTAAGTACGTGACTGTCCGCTCAACATTTGAAACCCCTTTTTCAACTACATTTGATTTCTACCGATTGCCCTGAAACGTGTAGCAAATCTTCAGATTCGGTGACAGTACAATGTACAATTATCTTCGTGTGATGGAAAGACTCGGTTAGTTGAACACAGTATATGGTGACTTGATCAGTCTTTTCTCATAACTGCCTCAATTAAGGTATAAAATGAAGGAGCTCGGTTGTTCAGTTCAGGTTGAGGCCGAGATTTAAGATGATCCAGATTGATCTGACCGAACTGAACTGAAATGTCAAAATCAATCTAGGATAAACTTTAATCCCGAACTGAACAACTGGACCTATTCATGTAGAGTTTCGGATTTTGCGAGAATCTACTACTTTTTCTTCAAAACAACAACTGCGCTGAAGGAAATGTGATTGACTGTTAGCGACACATAATATCAACCATCTAAATTCTTTAGTGTATACATTTTTTTTTTTGAACTCTCATTATACTATGTAGCAGTCTGATACTGAAATCCGTCATTTGACAAAATGAGTTGTCAGTTCATAGACTCACCAACATTTTCGAAAGCTATTGATCTATTAATTAAATCGTTCTATAAATGGTCCTAAATTGACAGTCGTATTGTGAACAACGATATGCAGCGGATTATATAAACACGAAATAAATTCTGAAATGTTTCGGATCATGAGGTTAATTGAATAAGTATCTTTTTCGTATCATTTGTTGAACTTCATTATTCTAAATATTCTTCAATGAATGAAAATATAATATCAACACACATAATTTTTTAATTTATTCGTCATCAAATCATTAAATAAATCGTTTCTCGAAAAGTTTCGAGTCTTGAGGCAAATAGAATATTGAATTATTTACATCATTACTTGCCGAACTTCAAAGTTCTGAATGAATTAAAATATGAACTTGACAATATACGAGACAGTTTTCGCAAGAGTTTCAATGAAATCTGAAAATTTTCATCATTTTGGAGCATTCCGGACATCAATAATTCTCGAATCATCCATGGCATAAATTCAATTTTATCCAATATAACACGCAAAACGAAATGTTACTCGAACGCATCTTGAGCAATTCGTTCCTAAAAAGCTCGAATCAGGTAGAAAAGTTTGAACCCTTCTTATCAGCATTAACAGGTGTTTTGCAGTAAACAGATGCCGATTTCATTTCGGGCAACTTTTATATCAATTTTTGCATGCAATGTCTAGTTCCAAGACCTTGCCTAAAAAAGTTGTTTAATGTTGATTGCCTAGATTTCCTCATTTTGAATAATTATACATGGTGGACATGTGTTGATTAAATGTCCTGAAGTAATAAACTTAGTAGAAAATGTTAGGATACGAAATTTCTCCTACTATGAAAAAAATTAAGAATGAATTATTTTCTTTAAAGTCCTAACCACACAAAGTTCCTTTCTTCAACGGCCTTAGGTACCTTTTAATTATTGAATATTTTTTCGTCACAATTCTGATTGGTATTGATTAAACTTATCTTATTTCAAATCAATTAGTTTCCGAGATAGCGAATTCCAAAAATTACTCATCGCATGTCCGGCTTCAAAAAAATAATTAGGTAGGCTCCGTGTCGAAACAACACCCTGTATATCATTATACATAATTTTCAAAACAAGCCTCTATTACACATGCTCTGTAAGTACGTGACTGTCCGCTCTACATTTGCAACCCCTTTTTCAACTACATTTGATTTCTACCGATTGCCCTGAAACGTGTAGGAAATCTTCAGATTCGGTGACAGTACAATTATCTTCGTGTGATGGAAAGACTCGGTTAGTTGAACACAGTATATGGTGACTTGATCAGTCTTTTCTCATAACTGCCTCAATTAATGTATAAAATGAAGGAGCTCGGATAGTAAAATTTAGTGAGCCACGAAAAAACCAAATCGAAGATGGACGCGCCATAAGATGGCGTTTTACATAGTCCATTTGCACAATTCCATCGTCATTTCCCAATGACGATCTGAATATTTTATTCTCACAACTCGCTCAGTTTTGGTATATACAGGGTAAGTCAAAAATGTGTACCGAGCTTTCTGGGGGTGATAGTACATTGAAAAGTAAGTATAGTCTGATATAAACTCCTAGTCCAAAATGCATATTGAGGTAGATATATCCTTCCAAAGTTGATAAAATTATTTTCTCCGCATAACTGTTAAACGGTTGAAATTTCGTGCATAAATGTATCTTGTTGAAATACATTTTTTTATTACACTTCTATATTTCTGTCTGATATTGTTAGAAAGGGTGTTCTTAGAGGGTGAATCATAATATTTTTGGTACTTCTTTCATTGTATTCGTTTTGTTGAAAAAAATAGAAGCATTCGGTGGAGCAAAGAAAATTACATGAAAAAGGTACTCTTCTCCAAATACAAAAAATCGAACCGTTTTCGAGATATTTGAGTTCTTGTTGTCACATGATGTCAGCAGATTCATTCATCGCGAGACCCATCGATGACGATGTTTTAGCAGGCCATGAACAATTCTGTTCTGAATTTTGTCGATGATATAATCATCTCTGCATAAAACTTACAGCAGCATTTGCATTTCCGAAGCACTCGCCAAGCATCAAAAGCATATCAGTTTGTTCAGAGAATGAATAACCTTCCATTTCTTAAAATTCCAGTTGAAAATAGCAAAAAATAAGCAGAAAAACCACACGAGGAATTAACTACAACAATGTTCATGACATGAACGTCAAAATTAAGAACAAAATTGATCATGGCCTGCTGAAATATCGTTATCGATGAGTCTGGCGATGAAAGAATCTGCTAACATCATGTGACTACATGAACTCAAATATCTCGAAAACGATTCAATTTTTTTATTTGGATAAAAGGACCTTCTTCATGTAATTTTCTTCGCTCCATAGAATGCTTCAATTTTTTTCATCAAAACGAATACAACCAAAGAAGTTGTCGCAAAAAATCACGATTCACCCTCTAAAAACACCCGTTATAACAATATCAGAAATGTAGAAATGTAATGAAAAAAATGTATTTTATTATAAGAAATACATTTATGCACGAAATTTCAATCTGGTGGAATATACCGGTTAGAACTTATGCGGAGAATTCTTTTTAATTTTATCAACTTTGGAAGTATATATCTTTCTCAATATGCTTTTTAGGCCATGAGTTTATTTATCAAACTCTACCTTTTTTTCAATATACTATCACCCCCAGAAAGCTGAGTAGGTACACATTTTTGACTCAACCTGTCGATTAGGTTAGACTAGTTGAATACAGTACACTACTAAAAAAGTTTCAAATTCTAAATGGCCACCACCAAAAATTGGTAAATGGAAAATTTTATAGAAATCCCTTAGTATGGGTTTCAAATTTTCAGCTCAACTCATAGAATAGAGTAGAGTAGAACAACTTTTCTTCTCCCAAATTAAAAAAAATCGTTTAAATGAATTTTCTCCAAGACTGATGTAAAGTAAAGCTCTTCTAGTTTCGAATTGTTTGATCACAAAATGTAAGCATTTCATCACTTGATTATTGATACCGAGTGTGATACATAATAAAATATTGCAGCACCTGATTCCGAAAGCACTTTGACTGAATTTCATACCATCACTTGTTACGCAATGAACATACAAATACATTCGGAAACATAGAGAATAAAATCTTTGATGATCTATCATATTCATTGGAGTATTCGAAATGTTTTATTCATTTTTCAATTGAATGATTCAATATTTAGCGTGGCGTGGAAAGTATATTAATCTGTATCTCGGTTAGCATGAAAATTCGATACTCTGATGATTCACTCGCATCGGATATTCATTCTTACCTTGACACATAATATACAACTCCCTAATGTTACAACTGCAGCTGCAGGAATGTCCTGGTAAATAAACATTTTATATGTTCAAAAACCATCTCTCTCATGCATAAATGGGTTAATATACCTGAACAGAACGAAGAAAGTAGAAAGGAAACAGGGTGTTTTACGGATAATTGCACAGGCTTTCAGTGCAGATGCAGGACATTTTGGAAAGTCTGAATCAGTCCTGAGTATATTTATTCGAGAGATGTTTTTTGTGAGTATGTCATCGAAAACTTTCAGTCGGCATAACTCTTGAACACCTTTATAGGTTTTCGTGGAAATGTCAACAAATAAAAGCATTGGAAAATGACGATGATTCAATTATAATGATTTTTTGATAGCGCGGGTCCGTACTGAGAGTTTTTTTATTTCACATCTTGTAGAACACCCTGTACATCAAATTTTCAAAAAGCACAATTATCTCCAAAATTTACACAAAATTAAATGTCTTTTCCAACAAGCTTTCCATACAGCATATGACGTCCAATAGACGCCCATTTTATATCCAAATGAAGTACAAACATCCACGGACCTTACATGGTCCAAGTCCAATGGATGTACATTTCTGGACCTTTACTGTACGTTCATAAATGGACGTTTTACGGATGTCCATTTAACTTTAATTAAGGGATGTTGGACAAATATCTATATGCGTTTCTTATTGGACATCTTCTGGATACACAAATCTGGATCTTTATTGTACGATCGTAAATTGTACTATAGTGTACGTCCATTCAACGTACATTTTTGGATCAACGTAAGTTATTCATGATTGTACATCTATTGGAAGTTCGGATCTGGATCTGAATATCTGCTTCCAGAAATTGTACTTTTCTGTACGACAACTGGATGTATCATTTTAGAGTATCCATAATTATTCATTTCCCAACATTCGTAGGATGTACAGGACCGTATCTTATTTCTACAATCAGCATGGTTATTCAGCAATATTTTTAGATTAACGTGAATTATCCATGATTTTACATCTTTTGGATGTTCAGAATTGTATGTCAATTATTTGCCTCCAGAGATTGTACTTTTCTGTACGACAACTGGATGTATATTTCTCAACATTCGTAGGATATGCAGGACTGGATCCTATTTGTTCAATCAGAAAGTGTACGTTGATGTACGTCCATTCAACGTACATTTTTGGATCAACGTAAATTATTCATGATTGTACATCTATTGGAAGTTCGGATCTGGATCTAAATATCTGCTTCCAGAAAGTGTACTTTTCTGTACGACTACGACAAATAGATGTATCATTTTCGAGCATCAATAATTATTCATTTCTCAACATTCGTAGGATGTACAGGGCCGGATCTTATTTCTACAATAAGCAATTGTAAGTTAATGTACGTCCAGTGGATGTACATTTTTGGATCAACAAGAATTCTCCATAATTGTACTTTCCTGTATATCCATAGGAAGCCCAATGCACTTTCAATAAGGGACGTCCGTCGAACATCCATATACGTACGTTATTGAACATCTTTTGGATATTCAGAAATGGATCGAAATATCTGTTCTTAAAAATTATACTTTTCTGTACGACAACTGGATATATCATTTTCGAGCATCCATAAATTTCTGGATGTTCAGGACTGAATCCAATTCGCACAATCAGAAACTTTATGTTTGTGTACTTCTACTGACGGATATGCAATACTGTATCATCGTGCATTATCCATAACTTTGGGTGACCAGGCGTCCCTCATTGTGACGGACAGTCCGTCAATCGTCCAAGAAGTCCGTCACTGAAAAACGTCCGTCGAAATGTCCGTCAAAATCTTGAATTTAATTCAGTATATTTCTAGAGAAAATTTGAGATGGATAATAAAAAAATTAAGTGCAAATTTACGGAGGATCTTTCAAAAGAATTTCCATTCCCTAAAAAAACAAAACTTGATTTTCCAATGTACGAAGGGTCAATTCAGCATTGTATTTGGAGAAATGTTTCAAATTACAAACATAAAAAAATAGTTAATGAAGCGTCTTCCTCTCTAACCAAATATTTCAGACATTCGAGTTTTGGGCAACGCCTGAAGCCCTATTCTCATTCCACAGTGTAATGAACAACCATTATATTGAGATTATAATATTTTCGTTTTTGTGTTGTGATAAACTTGTATTATTTTTCTGTTTTCAATAAAAAAAAATTTAAGCATATACAGAGTGAGTCTTTGACTCGTACAAATATGTATTTTACAGTAGATTCTTGAGGTCAAAGGAAACACTTTTTTCCTTTACCATTTTTTCCAAATCGGCTCGGTTTAAAAGATAGAGGTTGTTGAAAAACATAATTAAATGTTATTATGTTTTCGAGTATGTTGTCGTTCATAAATAAAAACTATAGGTGAAATTCGAAAAATTGGCTACTTTGATCGCATGCAATTCTTTTAAAATCTACCTATATCTTTTTATCAGGGCTAAATCGTAAAAAATATTGTACATGAAAATTTTTTTTCTCTCGACCTCAATAATTTACTGTGAAATATTTTTACAAAGCAAAGACTCGCCCTGTATATAAATATATACACATTCACCAGGTCCGTCCGTCATTGACGCCTATGCAGTGAAATTTCCGAATGTTTATATAATGAATAGAGGACAAAAAGAGCTTTAGGGAGTGGAGAAACTTTCTCTTTGGTATTACTTATGACATTTCGGTATTCAGAAAAACATCGATGACGTCACAACTCCTAGGCCCGAAGACGTTATAACTTTAGAATTTTCATCGAAAGTTCGCAAGTTGAGAAATTAAAATTTACCTATTTCATATTTTTTCTCGAAACTCAATGGACATATCATCAAGATCAAGTATCAGTCGCTTTAGTACAGGTCTGCCCTTGCTATGAATTCCTTTCGTATAAGAATCAAATACATGTATATAATTCCGTATAATTGCATTCAGTATGAATATTTCCTCTTTTAAATATTAAGAATGAGGGGATGAATCTAATAGAAATACCACAGTTCTTTTACATTCCACTGGAAATGCGTTTTGATAGTTTGGAAATAACAGGAATGTGTATGTAGTATACTCCATTCACTTTTATTTTAGCACTCGGTTGGACATAAAATAATTTTCTCAAGTTTTTGTAACTAGAACGGAGTAAGGTTGGCACTCATGAAATGTCGTTAATGTCATAACGCCGTGGCCACAACTTATATTCATTAACATTACAAAAATGACGAAAGTGATTGAAAAAGAGAGAAGACAGGGTTTCAGGAAGTGCTATTTAGAATTCAGGTCCGCTCATTTAAATAGTAGGTAACCCTACACCCTCTATCTACAATATATCTGACCGTAGCAAACATATTCAATGTAAGCGAATTTATATAATGATTCATCTGAATCTCAACGACTTATATTTCAGCTGATTGTTTTCACAATCAGAAATATTGTGAGTGAAAAGAATGACAAAGAATTTTCTTTTATTGGGAGACCCAAAAAAGTGGTGGCATTTGAGAATTTTATTTTATGGTGAACGAATGCGAAAAGTTACCACCTTACAGGATTTTCGATGAATCTCATCGTGGAATAAATATATAATTATTATTATATGAAAGTATTAAAAATAAACTTCTATGAATGCGATCCAACCTATTAATTGTTAATTCATCTGTTCCTCTTGCCTTGAAACTTCCTTCAATTCTTTCGACTTCTATTGATGCAAGATGATTTTTGTTGAAGAATTTAACATTCTTGTAATTATCCGTTAAGTCCTTCGAGAGATTCCCAACTACTGCATGTTGATTTTTTTGAAATCTACAACTGATGTAAGGTATTCAACTTTTATCTAAAGAAGATAACCAACATTAACTCTCCTGAAGCTACTGCAAATTATCTGTCAATAATTTCGAAACATCTAGGTTTGAATCAAGCTTACAGGTATACATTTAATCTCATTTATTTTTGTCTAGTCTTTCCAATTTTGTGAACAAGATTTCAAAATATTCATATACATTAAATTTTTTCGAGGCGGACCTGAAAGGAGAAATTTTTTTATTATGGTAATCGATAGCACTCCTGACATTGAACATACGGATCAAATATCACGAAATGTATGTGGTGGTTGATAAGTTAAAATTAATTCAAAAAATTGAGAAAATTAGTTAACCAGTTTGTATCATGGTTACAAAGAATGGTAGACCCATAAATACCATGAGTGTATGCGAATTTCCCAATAAATCACCCTGTATAATAAAATTTTTGACATTTCTCGAATTCACGATAGCTTAGGAAATTAATATTTAGCATATATCAGTAAATTGAAGATGGAGTCCTTTGACGTATTTGTCCTCGATTCATTCGAAAAATAGGCCACTATGATGACTATATTACTTTTCAACAAATTTTCTCGTGAAATAGTCATGTCGAATACTAATGGACATAAAAATTCAGGCTTAATATTCAAGGATTTTGTTGTTCGGCAAATTTGCCCATGACATTTTTTTCCAAATCATTTGCCTCATGGCTCGTGATTATCAACATTCGCAAAATTGCCATGCACCAAGCTTTCATATTACAATCGACAAACTTTGCTGGCAAAATTTCATCTCTGGTGCTTTTACATATATGAGAAAACCATTTTCATTCCTTGTGTAAATGGAAATGCTTCTGCAATATTTCTGGTTATAATACTGAGAAGAGAATATAGCACAATATTCTATAAAACGAAAATGAGATAATGAAAACGTATTCAATCTTTTTCGCAGGTGATCATTATTTCTGATTTGCAGGATTTCGAATGATATATAGTGGAATTTGAAAAAACGCAATTGGGATTAATTAAACGTGAGAAATACATATTTCTATATTTGAAAACTACAATGCCAAGACCGTCCTGGAAGTAAGCAGTATATTACCCTAATGAGGGTCCTGGAAGGCAACATTAGTCATAATATCAATTCCAAGACTGTCTTGGAACTGATATTTGGGTCCTGGAAGTCAACATTAGACATAATGTCAATTCCAAGACCGTCCCGGAACTATACAATTGTCTTGGAACTAGCCGTTAGCTGATAGAAAATGTCACGGAACTCGACGTTAGTCATATATATATATATATATATATATATATATATATATATATATATATATATATATACACCTTGCGTGCACTTTGGGGAACTGAAAAGTTTATACGGTATATACCGGTATATACTTTCATGGATATAAAGATTATTTCGAGGAACAGGCGAAAATCACTGAAACTTGTAATATTCATGTATTTTAACTACATAATATCAATGAATGTCTAACTAAATGAAATATTGCAACTGAAAGTTTAAAAAGTGTGTTCAACAGATTTCAGTATACCAATTTTTAGGCGAGTATTATAGTAAAATGGATTATTATCCATCGAAATCATCTTTTGAAATTCAGTAAAAAGCTTGATGTTCAATTCTAATCACGGAGGCTGTTGGGTATATTATTCCCTAGTAGATTTGTCCTGAAATTCCTCTGCATGGGGTTGTTTCAATATCCAGAGAGTTATTTCAAGTGCACCGAATTATTGTTTAAGTAGTTTTTTGTTTTAAATTTTTTTCTGAAGGTTCTTGCTTTCAATTGTGTTGCCGACCAAAAAGTTAAATAGTAGGTATATTACATAAAAAGAGTTGTAAGGAGCATATTAGTTGCCATACAACTCGAGTTGTGTACTATACTCTTTCTACGAACGCATTCATTCTCATGAAACTTAGAATTCCATTAATTGAATATATCTTTAATCAATCAATTGAATAACTACAAAATATCATACAACTATAATAAGTGTAGTTAGTTCACATTTCAATTGTAATAAATATTATTAATTGATACTGTGCAATTATTAATAACAAGAGAGGGCGAGTTGGTTGTCTGATTTTTTGTATTTACAAAAATAATATCATTGTTTTCACTTGTATTAGGCACATGTAATTTTTATGAGGTGGCAGTCATGTTTTTCATAGAATTGTCTACATAACTCTAGGACACTGCTGATGACCGCCAACCGCTGTCTCTTCAATGCTATCATATCGCTACCAGCATCTACTAAAATTGTGGCAGAAGAACGCCTAACTGAAGCAATGGCCTTTGTATTGCTGGAAATTCTCTAAGCACAGATATTCTGCCAATTGTTTTGGCATGTTACATGGCAGAGTCTGAACATGCGCTCCTGCAGGACGTAGATCAATCTAGTTTTTACAAATCGGATGAAAGGACTCGGAAACGGCAAATGAACTTTGCGTTTTGGTTTTTGAATCTTCAAATATGAATTATCAGACATTTTTCCGTAACCTGCACGTCTTAAGGCTTCAAGTTGCGTAACACCTGCTTTCTATAAGCAACACTTATACCGATAATTAAAACTACCTGGAATCAAAAAGTATCAATATTTGCCTGTTTATTTACTATACAGTCCCTGGCCAGTTTATTAGACGCACTGAGAATTTTTTTTATATTTACTGGTATTGCCCGAGGAAAAAGCAGAATATTTGAATTTCATTTCCACAGAATGTCAGTTTTATTTACGACTCTCATTAAATTGTTCTATTTGGCATTTATTTTTGATGTTGTAGTATTAATACTTAAGTATGAATCAGTACTATGTCTTCCAGTGGACGTCTTGCATTCTGCAGGTTCGGACGTTATTTCGATAATCCACATATGAAATCATTATCTTCGAATGCAGCAAACCGAACAATTCTGCTTTGATAGTATGAAGCTCTCATAGCTACACAGGGTGGCTCAGCAAAATATTAGAATTTCATGTTTAATCATCAATAAATCAATATTTTTTATCCAATATGATATATTATATGTGAAAACCATTTACAGATGAAGTATATGTAACATATACATTCAATTTAATAATTCAATATTGAGATTTTGCATCGAATCAATGCGTCTAATAATATGGCCAGGGACTGTATATATACTATATTATTCGTGTATATCTACCTTCGTAAGCAAATATCTGCTATCTGGAGCGTTTTAGAGAAAGACATCTGATTTTCTTTTTAGTAAAGCCAACAATTTAGGATAAGTCGCAATATTAATGTTACCATGGTTTATGTTGATTGTTGACCTTAGCATTGAATAAATTGAAGAAAACTGACGATAGCTTCATTGTTTTGAACAGATCAAAATATGCTACCATACCATTTTCCGAAAATGAATTGATTTCGTGTTTCTGCTTCCAATCCATGAGTTTTTGATAAACTGTTTCCTATCTTTCACGGGATTTTGCGGGTAATAAATCAATTGAAGCATTTTTCGCCTTCTCCACTACATCGGGTGGTGTGCACAATTCTACTTCGCTGCTACTGGACATTTTTGACAACAATTTCGTCATCTTCAAAGGATCTTGTCAAATCCAAAAACTGGTAACAATTTGAGATACAATTACGAAACGTCAAAATATTATGCATGCTATTCGTTTCCGTACTATGAACCAATCTTATTGGCTATTCGCCGTGCGATTCAATTCACAGATTTCACCGTATTGGCTGTAAAATCGCACAGCTTTACGTTGCACAGTGCTTAAAATAAGCAGTTACATAGTTGGTGATATAATAGAATTTCCCCAAAGGTGTAGATTAAATTTTATTCTGTATATACCGGTATATACTATCATGGATGTAATGGTACCTAAAAATGGTCGTTTTTTTCAATTTTGTGAAAAGTTTTTTCTGTATATACCTACTGGTATATAATATTATGGATATAATGATAATAATTGATGTTTTTCCATTATTTTTTTGGGCTTCCCAGACTCTGAAAAATTTCTTCACGGCGCTGCACTAGTGAGGATCTTAGATTTTCCCTGGATTTCATGTAGATCTGAAAAGTTTGAAAAATTCCTTGAAGGGCTCTGCTGTATTGTTTTTCAGTGGATCGCGATTTTCTCTAACCTTGTTATCGCTGTCTCAAGATTCTTGAACTTGTAACTTTTACAAGGGATAACCTCGACCTCTAAGTGAATGCAGTGAACCGAATTTTTCTCTGCTGTTTCTTGATATAATTTCCGAATTTGAAATGATATTATGTTATTTTTTAAAGTATCGAATTTTAAACATTGACAGGTTTGAATTATCGGCCCTCCATTTTTATACTGAAGGAATGCAGTTGTTTCTATCGGTGTTTCGTGATGTCACTCTCGTATGTGAAATGAATCTCAGTTTTTTTGAGCTATCAAATTTTTTACATTAGACAGGTGTCAACGCGCGGCCCCCCCAAAGTTGATACTGTAAAGAGAAGTTCTTTCTGCTTGGATTTCTTGAATCACTGCCGAATTTGAAATTAATGTTATGTTCATCTTCCGAGATATCGAATTTTTTGCATTGACAGATGTCAAAAATCATGAATAGATACAACTTCTGAATTCGAAATAAAACACATGGATCCCATTGTACAGAAAATTATGATTGAAGTCATTCAGAAAGGCAAACTATATAACCGAGATATCATATTTTTCATTTGTTTTGTGAAAATAAATGGAATCGAAATGTTCAGATATTGGATACTGGTTTATCCGTACCATAAAAAGGAGTTCGGTTCGTTCATTATTGAAAAAGGTATATAATAATGTCGTTATACGTAAATCTGAAAGCCATATATTCAGTCGTCTCATCATTATTTCTTAGAAACCTCGGAAATGCCTTGAAAAATGCCAAAAACTTAAACATACTTAGTTTTTCGTTAAGGTTTTATTATTTCAAAAAAAGCAATCATTATTTGTGGATCCAGCATCCAGCTGGCAAAAGCATTCGCTTCGCTCTTTGCTCAAGTTTTAAAAAGATGTCACTTTATATGTCAAAATTAGAAAAAATATAACAGTATTTTGTATCATGATGAAATCCTTTTACTGTTCGATCGACATACTTCTTGCTCAAAACAAACATTAATCAAGGAGTATGTATCAACAAACTCTGCGTAAACACTGTAAACGGGAAATCTGGAACTGGAGATATCCCCAAGTAACCCCGGATCACAGAGTTTATGGTCACACAGATGAGAACCCTACCGCATCGGAAGACGTAGATGCTGATTTCTTATGAACTCTACAGAACTAGTGATATCAAATTTTACAGGAAATTATCATTGAATTAATTCAGAAATGCAGAATATACAGGGCGATTCATTGAGGAATGCGCATTGGAACAGAGTAAATAGCACCGTGGACCCTGGTTTTTCTAAATAACCTAATTTTATAGGTCCATCGTCCTTTCTTATTTATTGATTTTTCCCATTCATTTAATTAATCATAACTTATGGACCACCATAAATATTTTCCTAATATTTGGTCCGTAAATTCTTTGTCCACAGTTGAGTCTACAAAATAATAACGTCTTATTCCAGGTTCGACTGTAAAGAAATTAATGAGTAGGTTTCGAGTCGAAACAAAACCATATATATCACAATTTCGAAATTTTATTAACGCAATTGGAAAGATCAGGAAAAAATGAGTAGACTAGAAAAAACAAGCACTACAAAGGTCTTTCGATTTCTGCATGTAACTTTTTAACTTGAATCAGATACAATGTTCATTGATGGGATAGCAGGAAATGGAAAAACAATCAGATTGTCTTCTCCAAATTGTCCTTTCAGAGTTTTTTAATAAAAACATCAACTATTCTTTATTCTCCGAAATACTGGATCCCAATTATATTGAAAAACTAATGGAAGTAAGTCTATGATAATAATAAATTGGTCCCAAATACTGACTCCCTGACTCGTTTTTAACAAGGTTGGGATCCAGGAACTAGGAGAATATAAATATGTTGATATTCTAGCGGAAATAGATCCATAATAAAATAATTTTTTTGAAGTTTTGTGCTACCCAATTTTTTAAACACATTTCGAGATAAAGTTGTATGTGGAAACAACACATACGCTCAGTTTTACTTGGGTACTTATTTTTTTGCTATCTATGAATTTATAAATGAAATTACAACGAATTGTTATTTCAGCTGTGCATTGTAACCTCAGTTTCCTAACAGCCTTCTAAGGTGATTTTTTCATGAAACTTCGAATAATGACTGATAGAATTTGACAGCAGTTTTCGGATCTACATATGTTGCATCTTTCCAACCACTTTTTTTCCAGAACTTCCAAACGCACCTTACAGTTCAAGCACATTCTCGATTGAAAAAAGCGTTGCGTGTTGCTTCAAAGAATATGATGAAATGAGCCGTCATGGATGTATGTAAACTTGGCCTAGCATTTTTTTTTTATTCTAAAACTTGTTTTTTGTGAAATGTGCTATCGATTTTTGTTCCCAAGACATTTAAAAAAATATTCTCATGTCTTATACCGACAACGCATCAATAATCTTATCAAAATAAAACGGTTCAATCTTGCGAGTAGATTTGTTTTTAAATGACTAAATCACCATTGTTTCTTCTTTCAGATTTTGAACTACAAAGCAAAGTTTCAAATTTGTGAATGATCTCAATATGCGATTGAGATTATATTTACTGCAGTAATAAGTTAAGGCCAAGGTTGCTGTCCGATAAAACATGATTTCTGAATAGCAGCGGCAACGTTGAGATTTTACAGCTGCGTAGTGTGTATCGATCGCATGGTCGATTGAAGCACGTGTTCAAATATTTTCCAGATGGCATGGAATGTTTTCATGCAGCCGACAAAAGTACAGGCTGTCCCAAATTCGTTGACCAATGATGGGCTCTCGAAAACTAGCCTAGTATTCACCTTTACTAGAAGAGCCACAAATGGCACGTTTCCGAGTTCTTTTCAATAGAAATGAGTAATATCAGAACAAATTGACACTTTGACGCTTTCGAAAAGTTCACACTGTCTAGATTCTACTGTAGTTTCCGAATTTTAAAGGATGATTCTATTCGATGTGCATAGAATTTGATGCAAAAAAATCAAAGTATCGAATTCGAAGCATAGATAACTCCAATAATTGTCAAAGTGTAGAATTGGTTTAGTTCATCTCATTATCATTAATATCATTCAAAAATGATAATGAATATAGCGCTGTTCTACCGGAAGAACCGAAATTTCGTAAATTATTTTTCAATCCAATGAACAATTTTCTGCTGGTGTGATTCCTTTCGGGATGCTTTTCGAAATATAAATTCTGTGCAATTTTTATCATTCAGAAATGAAGTATCATTCATAGTTTTCGAAAAAATTCCTTCATTTTTCAATTTCTTTCCGCACCTTATTGATATCTATGAAATTAGAGTCATGTGTTTTAGTTACGTTAAGACGAAAACAGTAAACAAATATACAGGGTGTCCCACGACGGTGAAGGTAGGGAATATTGCAAAAATCGAGAGTAGAAGAGAATTGTAGTTTTGGGGTTTCAAATTAACTATAACTCTGTTTGTCCCTCTATAGTGACATCGGTTTTCAAGCAATTATATATGTATATTGTATATTCATTTGTTCCTCTGGAGGGACAGTTAATAAAAAAAAAACAATAGATGTCAGATTTATAAATCGAATAAACTCTTCTCCTGAACTCTGGCTTCATATAAATAGCGGAATAATTTTGAATACATTTTTTCAATAAGGTGCAAGTGGTGCAGCTCTTTCTGATATTATGATAACTATGAGTCTTTTGTTGTCAGTCACGTGACATCATATTCAAAATCAATAAGGGGACAAAATGTTCATTTTAGCATTTCTATGTTGCTTCTGAGTACACGATTTTAACAATCCAGTACGTGCGGTCTGAAAAGTACGAATTCAAAAACTACAGGTAGATATTTTTTGAAAATTTTAAGGTTCTCACTCCCAATCTCTAGAACAAAATCAATTAAAAATTGAAATAACCGTAAATTCTTGCACTCATTTGTCAGGAGCTAATTATGCAAAAAACATTGTTGCCTGACAATGATCTGAAAAAAGGAACTTTGAAATGATAATTATGTAATATATACTTTGTTCAAGAAGACTATGACAAACGTTTGAACCGAGCTAACGAGCATTTACCAAATTATTAAAATTTAGAGCCATCCTGCATTATTAGAACAGTCCTAAATTTTCGCGGTGATGAGTAAAACAAGACAATATTTCAACAATTATTCATATGGAAATCGTAGTCAAAAAACCTTCAAAGTTATACCGGGTGGCCCAACCCAGACGCGGCGCTCATTTTGAGGGAGTAAATAAAGATATTTTGAAAATCTTTTCTTGTGGTGTGTATAGGGTGTTCAAAAGCACAATTTAAAATTATTGTCATATACAGGGTCTTCGAAAACAAAGATATAGACCAAAGTTGCACTTTTTTTAATGTGACACTCTGTATTTGAACTCAAAAATGAAATGGCAAGCTCAAATTATGATAATTCTCTTCAGATCACTTTGTACCTTAGAAGGACCATTTACAAGATAATGCGAAAATAGTTTATTTGTTTTGAATTAAAAATCGAAAATTGTTCAGAAACTATCACGTTCAGACGTAGTAACATTTTATGAAAATAGTTTCGAAATTAATTTTTACGTTCAACGAGATATACAGGGTGTTTCATGAGTCGTTGGTCATAGCTAAATGGTGAGTGCAGGTCATCCAGGCCTTTCAGAAAACTTGCATGTTTTGTAGCCATAACTCTGGAATGCAAGGTCCAATTTCGATCAAACATTATGGGTTTGTTCACTTCAGAAAGCTCTTCCAAACGGTTTATGGAATATTAATATTTTCAGGGTAGTACTCAGAATATCATGATTTTTCATTCAAGCTCCAAAATCTATATTTCTCACATCCCTTACAGAAATTTAGTTATTACCATGAAAAACTACATAACCCATTCTAAGGAATTCAGTTTTCACTTTGCATGGCACACTTGTCACAAGGGAATAGGAATAGGTCGAATTCATATTTTATATAATTTTTTCGAAATGCGGTCCTGTTTTTATTCCTTCGGTGATAATTTTCATTGTCCTTTGCCGAGATTCTGAATTATTTTAAATTCTGTTCAAATCTTCTTCATTTTAAACCCTACTGAGTGTTCGTAAAAAAGTGTTTAAAAGTATGCCAAGTCGAGATGTGAATTCTTTTGAAATGACATATTGAATTTAGATACAAATAATGTAAACCTTCTTGAAAAATGTAATCCGTAAGTGTATTTACTTCATAACACACATAACTTTTAAAATTCATTCTTCCGAAAAACTTTTTTATTTTTTTAAAACAACAATGAAGGAACCGAACGAATTCATGTTTCATGTCATTTATTCGAAATGCGGTCCTGTTATTATTCCTTTGGTGATATTATACATTGTCTTCGGTCGAGAATTAAAAATTTTCAAAATTCTGTTCAACTTTTTTTCATTTTAAACCTTCAGTTCCTACTGAGTGTGCGTGAAAAAGTGACAGACACTTCTAACTTCACGGGAGCATTTGCTGCAGAGGATAGAAGAAGCCTGTGCAGAAGTTAAACAAAATCCCGATATGATAATGAGAGCAATAAATAATCTGATTTCAAAAGCTAGGAAATGTGTCGAGATGGAAGAACTCCATTTTGAAAATCTCTTATGATAGTACATTTTTCATTGTTGAAGAATAAATTTTATGTATTTTATGAAGCAAATATACTTACGGATTATATTTTCCAAGATGGTTTACATCATTTGTATGTAAATTCAATATGTAATTTCAAAAAAATTTACAGCTCGACCTTGCATACTTTTAAACACTTTTTTACGAAAACTCAGTATGTGCTGGGGGTTTAGAATGAAGAAGAATTGAACAGAATTTGAAATAATTCAGAATCACGGCAAAAGACAATAAATACTATTAGACGGAATCAAAACAGGACCGCATTTCGAAAAAATGACATAAAATATGAATTCGTCCGGCTCCTATTCCCTAGTAACAAGTGTGCCATGCAAAGTGAAAATTGGATTTCTTAGTAGTTTCTTATGTAGTTTTTCAGGGCAATAACGAAATTTCTGTGAGGTATGTAAAAATATAGATTTTGGGGCTTGAAGGAAAATTCACGATATTCTGCCCTGAAAATATTGATATTTTATGCGCCGTTTGAAAGAGCATTCTGAAGTGAACAAACCCATAAAATTTGATCAAAATCGGACCTTGCCGTCCAGAGTTATGGATATCGCAAATTTAGGCCAATATTCATGAATCACCCCGAATCTCCGAAACTAATAGCCTTAGAATACAAAAAAAGCAAGTTTTCTGAAAGACCTAGATGACCTGCATTCACCATTAGGCTATGGCCAACGACTCATGAAACACCCTGTAGAAATACCGGATGTGTGTGTGCCATTTGAAATAAAAAAGTTTTCGACGATTATTTGTAGTTGATGTTTGAGAATTAATTATGATCACTCTGTATATTCCAGAGTTGCAATTTTCTTTTATATGTAGGAGTAGCTAACTTGTCTACTCGAAAATATTCTGTCTGTATCGCTGGCTTAACTAGTTTCTTCATTAATTGTTATTAAAAAAAAACTCCATATTTTCGATTTTTCGCCATTATCTCGTAAAGGGTGTTTCTAAGGTAAAATATATGAAGAAACTCATAATAACTTGAGCTTACCATCTCATTTTTGAGGTCAAATATAGGGTGTTACATTTAAAAAGGGCTACTTTGGTCTATATCTTTGTTTTCGAACACCCTGACATTATGACAATAATTTTAAATTGTGCTTTGGGACATCCTACACACACCACATGAAAGGATTTTCAAAATATCTTCATTTACTTCCTCAAAATGAGGGCCACGTCTGTGTTGGGCTACCCGGTATAGAAATGCCTGTAGTTCTCAAATTAATCGTTTTAGATCACGAAATGTTATAGTTTTATGGAATCGTTTTATGGGAAGCAACATAGAAATTCCAAAGCTCATTGGGTAACATGAAATCAAGAACTGCTTTAATTCACAACCAATATTACAATATGTAATTCTCTACTACATACTATCGAGTTCCTAGATATTCCCTGTCTTATTCGTCGTGGGACACCTTGTGTAGATATACCTATTTTCGATATCCGCAATTTTTTCCAATTCAAAGATGTCAATCCCAGTATGTAATTGCATTCGAAAAATTGAAACATCGAATTTGGGACAGCCTGTACGGAATAGAATAGGTTTTTATTGCCGTTTTTTATATATTCGGACGGAATACGATGTTTCTCTCGATTTTCACTATCATCGATAAGGAATGAAAAGATGGTTTCTACAATCTCATACCGAGCTCGAGTCACACGAACACTCACACCTGGATGAAAGCGTTGAATAATTGGATATCCAATTCGAAATTTTAAAAATAGCTTTTTTCCACTAACAGAGAAGTACCTATGGAACCATTACCTCTGGTTTCAAGTTCGATGAACGAGCTTATTTTCGAATCCCTTTCAGTCGTTCCGAACTAATGAACGTGTTTTAAAACAATTTCCGAAATCGATAAATTTGCGGAAAACCTGCAAAGAAGTCTAAAGTATTCCTTCATGCAATTTTTCAACGTACCTACACGATGTTCGTTATGGGTACCGGTAGATACAATCTTAAAACACTCTTCACCTAATAATATATTCCAATTTCCGATATTTGCAAAACAAACGTCCAAAAAATTCCTACCCAAATGGTCAAATTTAGATATGTCTTCGTAAATTCCAAAAAATTCATCGAGAATATCGAGAAACCCAACTTAAAAATGTCAGCATGCATTTTGATTACTTTTCTGAAAAAATTTAATTAATCATTGCGGGACAGCCTGTATAACCCAAGAATATGAATATTTCGATATGACCCAACCTGTATATTTATAAATATTTATTCATGTATTTTTACGTTGAATTGTAATCATAATTCAATTCTGCTTTTGATATGATTGCTTACAGCATGAAACAAATATGCATTTTGTGAAAACCCAATTCAATTCTTTCAGTATCCAAATCTAGAGAATCCCTAGGAAAAATAAGGCATTTGAATATCTTCAGCTGACCACCTGCGAACACTCTCTTGAATAAAAACAGCCGCAATCTTGACGCATGTGTTTTTGTTTTACGACATAACTGCGCTTGCTTTGAAAAGCCGCTTCCAACGTTGCGCGATGTAGACCGTTGGGTGTAGGGAGCTGTTTGAAATCTATGCCAAGGAACTCGATGGTTTTCATAAATGAAGAGATGTATCAAATAAAGAAAATCGTGAATAATTCAAAAATTACTAATGATATGGAACTTACTGCAAAAGGACGAATTGGGTCCTAATTGATGGCCTATTGAAGTTGAAAATTTCAAACATTTTCGCTAACTTCATGCTGCATCAAAAATATGGCTAGGCCATTCTTCGAAAACGTAGAAGCGCCATATGCAAGAATTTACGCAGGGGCAAATCGTTGATTTCATTTTTAATTGACTTTGTTTCAGAGATTGGGAGTGAAAACCCTAAAAAGTTTATGAAGAAATGGACAAATTAAGACGGTCCTATTGCCAAGTCCGGTTATTTTGATGCTACGAATTCGGTTAAATGGGCAATCTAGTAGCATTTAATGGCCTCTCGATGCCAAAAAAAAATTGTCAGTCACGTTATCGAAATATTACTAATAATATTATTAAAATGATATTTTCTTGAATGGAACATGGAACACCCTTCATTTCGATTCGTAATAACATTCTCAACAACAAAGCTCCTATCACCTTTTTACCTAAAGTTGAACATGAGCGACTTACCTATGTGGAAATATTAATTTCATTCACTAGTGAATAGAATAAATAATTTCACATAAGTCGCTCATTTTCAACTTCAACAAGAGGAAATGTGATAAGAGCTTTGTTGTTGAGAATGTTATTACGAATCGAATTGCATGACAAAATATAGGGTGTTCCATTGAAAAAAAAATTGTCGAGAAGGCCATTAAAAATGCTACTCAATTGCCAATTTATCCGAATTCGTAGCATCAATATTAACGGAGTAACGACTCAGTTTGGAACACCCTGTATAATATTTCAAAAATACATAATCGTCAATTTATACTAAATGTGCCAACACCAGTTTTATATTATATGAATATGGATTCGTTGAAAAAGCAGTCTATATTGCAGGATATGGTTCATACCGTCATAGAACACCCTGTAAAAGTTCGGAACTGAATAAAATTCCTACTTAAAGTCGGAATTATTTTTGAAATATTATGTAGCTCTCTTCTACGCCTCCGTAGAATACATATTTGCATTCGTGAAACAATTATTTTCCAACTTATGAAATCGTCAAACTGCTGTAGAGTAGAACGAAAAACTTATCGTTTCGAAGAAATAGAAGGTTTTTTTTTCGATCGGATACAGATTTTGTAATGACAAATCTTATATCCCACAGTTTTCTCAGAAAAGAGCTTACTGCTTTGTGCTCGCAACATCGAATTATTCTCACAGAGTGCTCAGTAAATATTGCGAAAAATCGGTGCTCTGTGCTTGAGACTCGGAAGCACTTTTTTCAATGTTCCACATAGCTCTGAATCCTAATATTTCCTTTTGTTCTAGATTTATAATGGAAAATTGGAAAAACATATATGATATTCCATTCTGAAGTTACTTATACGTATTATCTTTCCGTTACGGACGATTGCCATGAAATTTTGAAATCCTTCAATACTAGCGTAATTTGATGAGATTATGCCGCAACAGGAAAAACTGCATTCATTTGGTACTCCATGTCTCAAAAAATTACTTTCAAATTCAGAACATATTTTCTGCTGTGTCGAATTTTCAACTTTGAAAAATATCTGCTCCGAAACCTCTCAAGTCCTAAGTAAATGCCGTAAACAGAGGAGTGAAAAAAAAACAGGTTTTTTCATATAACTTTAGAATTTGAAGTGGGTCCTCCTTACAGCTTTCGCACTATCAAATGTTCAACTATGACAGGTGTTGCTTATTATAACTCGAATTTGCGGTTGATTTCATGAACACTTTTTCAGATATCGAAATTTGACAAATCTCAATAGTTTACTCCCTAGAGGTGTAAGTGAATGTGGTAAAAAATTTCCTTGTTTTGTTTTTTTATGTACGAAAATTTGTATTGAATACCCATCCCCATTTTCACCACTGTCCTTGAATATAAGCTTTTTCAAAAGTTCAATTCGAAACATTATTACAACAATGCCGATAATTTATATAATTTTAATAGTTAATATCCATTGTTCCTCGAAATGACCTCTAGGTGCAATTTCCTTAGTTCCTCAAACTACCCGTTTTGTACTTGAAAGTTCCCCAAACTGCACGCTAGAAGAAGTTCCTCAAACTGACCTGAGCATACACGATAGTTCCCCGAAGTACACGCTACGTGATCTGTATATATGTGGCACTTCGAGGAATTCCCCAAAGTGACCACTTGTTCCTCGAAGTGACCGTTCTGTATATGATTTGTTCCCCGAACTGACCGCGACGCATACATATATATATATATATATATATATATATATATATATATATATATATATATATATATATATATATATATATATATATATATATATAGGGAGAAATATTTGGGAACCTGGCAATTGTCGTTTGGGCAATTAGTAGTTAGTCGTCATTTACATCTATATTTCGAAACTGATTGCGTTTCTTCTTCAGGATGCTAAAATATACATAATAAACGTGGTTACAAAACATACAAAATAAACATTAAAACTTACATCCGACAAGTGTACTATAAAACTAACAAGGAGAGCATCAGGAAGTTATACGATCACATTTAAAACATTATTTTTCTCTGCTTAACAATGAAACAGAAACGAGCTAGTGTGGAGTCAAATCACTTCTTATAGGTTACTGTCACAAAATAAGGTGAAACACAGAAAAGTAACAAGATCAAGTAATGACATCCACTGTATTGTTATCGTCACGACATCGGTCTAGGGATAACAGGTAACTATACACAACACTCAGATTCTTCAGGTCAGTCTTTTTATTAATATTATTTGTGTTCTCGTTGATGAAACACATTTCTAGAAAAGTTCTTTTGTTGTAATTTGAACTTGTGCTTAGTATTTCGACGTCATCATATAGGAAAGTATGGCCAAGTAAGGACGAGTGGCTTGCCAATGCACACCTTTCCGGTCGCAGTCTAGCATCACTCCTGTGGAGGGCGATGCGTTTTCTTAGGCATTGGGCTGTTTGGCCAATATACACCGAGTTACAACCTCCACATGGGATACGGTATATGACGTCGGATCTGGACATGGTTGGTACTTTGTCTTTGATCTTGCTGAAAATGTTCTTCACAGTTAGGGGGTTGTATCTGGCGATCCTTATATTCTCTATCTCATCCAATATGTTGGTCAATTTTCCTGTCAAAGACGGGACGAAGGGCAGGGATACATATTTGAGTTGTTGGCCCTGAGTTGCCAGTGTCGTTGTTTCCTCCAGTGGTCCTCTTCTTGCTGGGTCAGGGGTTAGAGAATGGAGACATCTCTCTAAAAATACCCTGGGATAGCCGTTTTCTTCTATCCCAGGGTATTTTTAGAGAGATGTCTCCATTCTCTAACCCCTGACCCAGCAAGAAGAGGACCACTGGAGGAAACAACGACACTGGCAACTCAGGGCCAACAACTCAAATATGTATCCCTGCCCTTCGTCCCGTCTTTGACAGGAAAATTGACCAACATATTGGATGAGATAGAGAATATAAGGATCGCCAGATACAACCCCCTAACTGTGAAGAACATTTTCAGCAAGATCAAAGACAAAGTACCAACCATGTCCAGATCCGACGTCATATACCGTATCCCATGTGGAGGTTGTAACTCGGTGTATATTGGCCAAACAGCCCAATGCCTAAGAAAACGCATCGCCCTCCACAGGAGTGATGCTAGACTGCGACCGGAAAGGTGTGCATTGGCAAGCCACTCGTCCTTACTTGGCCATACTTTCCTATATGATGACGTCGAAATACTAAGCACAAGTTCAAATTACAACAAAAGAACTTTTCTAGAAATGTGTTTCATCAACGAGAACACAAATAATATTAATAAAAAGACTGACCTGAAGAATCTGAGTGTTGTGTATAGTTACCTGTTATCCCTAGACCGATGTCGTGACGATAACAATACAGTGGATGTCATTACTTGATCTTGTTACTTTTCTGTGTTTCACCTTATTTTGTGACAGTAACCTATAAGAAGTGATTTGACTCCACACTAGCTCGTTTCTGTTTCATTGTTAAGCAGAGAAAAATAATGTTTTAAATGTGATCGTATAACTTCCTGATGCTCTCCTTGTTAGTTTTATAGTACACTTGTCGGATGTAAGTTTTAATGTTTATTTTGTATGTTTTGTAACCACGTTTATTATGTATATTTTAGCATCCTGAAGAAGAAACGCAATCAGTTTCGAAATATAGATGTAAATGACGACTAACTACTAATTGCCCAAACGACAATTGCCAGGTTCCCAAATATTTCTCCCTGTTTTCTCCGGCAAATAAGTATTCCAATACGTATATATATATATATATATATATATATATATATATATATATATATATATATATTTATCCAGCATACTATGTTGCGTCCATACATTGTCTTTGGGCCATACAATATTGCGTCCTGAATAATACTGCGTCCGTATACCGGACGCAGCATTGTTTTTCAAAGTTTTCTCTGGTATTTCGAGGGATTCAACGACAGGGGTGGTCGCAAATCGTAAAGGACGTCGAGAGCTATCTTTGGAACAATTATAGATTTCATTCATCTTTTGATAAGAGAGTTATTCCATGTTGAAAAACATATCTCCAGACGCAGTAAAGTGCGTCTCATGAAACCTAAAGTATATTTTTAGTTCACGCAAATTCCGCTTCGAGGGCGCTTCAAATGATGAAAACTGATATACAGTCAATATACATCTTTCACACGACGCATAATGTTGCGTCCGAAATCTGGCAACTGTGTATACAAGTAAACCAAGTTGTATTTGCACAACTGAAACGATTTATCTTCCTAGGCTCCAAGGTCATCCCGAAAGTCTGTTAGGTGAAGAATTGGATTCTGTCTCTAGAGCAATAGCAGGTCCGATTGAAGTGCCCTTATGGTGTTCTTTTAACTGATATTGTCATTATTATTTTTTCGAATGAAAAAAAATTATAACTCACGTGAATTTTATTCCACTTCAATTGGAAATCAAACGATAACACTTCCCAGAGAATTATCGGATTTATAAATTGACATGAAAGGTATCGCTTTATCCGCTTATGCTTATGTCATCTCATTTCACTTGTGAATTAAAATTTTTTTATTCCACTGGATGAATAAACGTCAACTTCCCTTGTTGCTAGAAACAAGTGTATTTGCCTCTCCATTTCCTTTAGTTCCCGAGGGACCAGGAATCTAGCTATAGAGTCACTACGGTCATACAGAGCAGTTTTTGTTGATCGGTCGTCCTGTAGGCCATCTGGCCTTTGTGAATTGGTGTATTCTCCAGATTCTATGTTCTTATGTTGTTATCTACTACTTTCTTCATCGTCTTCAATAGAAACGATGTTGAATTAATTGTTCTTGAAGATTGTGGGTCCCCATTTTGGTGTGAAGGGAACTTTTGTCCTTCTCCATTTTCTGTGTATATGACTCATTCTAAGCAGCTTCTGGTTATCTTCAGAAGATGAAGACGAATCTCTTCTAGGATTTTTCTTTACACTTCTGGTGATCTATATAGATTAAAGGTGTTCATTGCCCACTCCAAACATCGTCTTTTAAATATAACAATCTTCCTTCTTCTTGGTCTATATTGCTGTATCGATTCTAGTTATGGGTTTACTACCTGTGAAGGTTGTTTTGGAAAAACTGAAAGATGTTCTCCTTCGGTGAATTATCCGTCTGGCTTATTGAGCGATATTGTGGGGTTGATTACTCCTTTTGCCATGACCTTTTGTATTCTGAGTGCTGTGGGATTAGAAGTGACTTCACCACAAAAATTAAAAAGTTCTACATATTATGTAAACTTTTGTATATATGTAGTGAACCTGTAATATATTAATTAATAAGGACTGTTTGTCAAAGTGTATATCACAGAGATGCGAGATCTGATTGAATTTAAAACAAATCATATTGTACACAGATGACTGAAACAATATATTTGTTCTGGGCGTAGTAAGGTTGAAGAAGCGTACGGGTCTAGAACTTGGGCGTCCTACATGAAATCCTACTCTAGCGAGTAGATGTGCCATTCAAGGGTCCAGGAAGGAACCTCAAACAAACAAAGCCCTTCCTGACATCAAGCTTAACTGCACCGAATTTATTCAACAAAACAGCATGATCTTACTCGAAAAAACTTCTCTGAACAGCCTCCATTAGTCCGAGAGCTGGCAACGAAATTCGGCAAAAGTTTTGTACTGGCGTATAATTTAATGTGATATGTACATAAGTCAGCACCCACTCTCAAGGTCAGGTAGTGGAACATCTAGCGGCGACGCGCTTTGATGTAGGTATATGAAATTACAACACACTCTACAAGTATTTTTGTAATGATTGAAAATTGTCACTAGTTAATAGAACAGAAAACTTGAAAAAGTGGTCAGATCTCATTTAAGTGAAACTCGGTGTGTCAGTAGACCACATAAGTTGCTGCCTTGACGATGTTGTTTCAGAAGAATTGTATTGGCTGAAACTGCATTTACTGCTCAAATATCATATATTATTTGTGAATAAAATATTCAGACCACAAATCAATAGAAGAGAGGCAGTCAGCAGTCACCCCAAAGTACGGATATTGTAATTTTATATAAATCAAAGGGCGTCGCCGTCAGATGTTCCACTACCTGACCTTTTAGCGTGGGTGCTGTTTCATATACACCATCAAAACTACCTCATATTTAATTATGATCCATTACAAATCTCTTGCCAATTTTCGTCGCCAGCTCTCGGAATATATGTCATTGTGATGTGTATGGCAATCGTATATTGGGTTCCAAGCAATGCATCCAAACTCCAGTTTGCTCGTCACAAATGTATTGAACAGCAAAATCATGGTTTCCGGATCAGAAAATATCTGCTATTACGCACGATGAATTCATACATTCTTGGCCTCGTACCAAGTAACTGATTAACATGAGGAACAAATGTAAAACTTTGATCAAAACAACGCCAAGATCTTTTTTCTCCGTTTTTTTGCTCAGGACGCTGCCATCAAGACTATAACTATACAATAAATAGTTCTTTTTCCTGGTGTACGTGGTGACATTGCACTCAAAAATGCTCAATGGTAGTTGATTTCTGCCACACCAAATCAAGAATTAGTCCACAAAGCACGCTGCAGGAAACGCAGTCTTCAATAGAGCCTAGATCACCAAAGATTTCAAAATCGTCGGAATGAGTCCATGCACGAATAGGATTAATTAGATGCATCCTCACTCGTTCAAACTTCCGGGAGTGGATAACTGGAGTGGAAGGCCTCCAAAATTCCCTAATCGACTTTTTGTTCCAGATCGTAGTCCGAGAGGTTTGGCCAATTAGTTTCGAACTGTTGTAAGTTTTGCTTCAGATGAATCTTAATGGTAGATCAGTTCCTCCCCTGTTATTTTATATTCGATTATCCTTTGGTCAGAGATTGATGGTTAGGTCAACATTACCCAAGATTTAACACTTCTTCTGGAAGCTGCGTTGAACATTGTCACGTCCAGAACCCCTTTTCTTGCCCTAGTGACAGAACCAGGTGTTGTCCCCACGTTCTTGAGATAGTCCTTCATTCTGCCAGAGTTCTGCAGGCCAGAATAATCTCCAATTCAGTTACGTTATTAGTTCTCAGATCTAAAAATTCTTCAATCAGAATTACCATTCAAACTTTGTGCCCTGGGTATGAAGCCCCCTGTTCGAACATTGATCCTTTGAATTTTTCACTTTTCTGTTCTTCGTTCACTACCACATTATTTTTAGCAGCGAAGGGAATACGACACAAGAAATTCTTTGAGCTCTTTTTCTGGCAGAACTTTATCGAGCCCTTGCGTGTATATACACGCTTCTTCAACAACTTGGCATATGCCAAGTTGTTGAAAATGCTTAATTGCAATATATGCGAGCTTTATCATTCTCAAAAACTGCTTTGGTCTTTGGAGGTACAAATGAGAGCTTTGGTTATTTGTCTATGCCATTAACTTTTCTCAGATGGAAGTAAGGAATTCGCATTGTGTCTCTCTATATACCCTGATAAAGTATGAATTCTGCAAGCGGACAAGATGTGCATAAGAGTTTTCGTCGATCACGGCTAGCCCTGCAAGATGTTGAGGTGACCACTTGCATTATATTCTTCTTATACTACCTAATACAAATCCTCCCGTTTCCGACATCAGCTCAGCCGACTCCAGAAAAGCAGAAGATGATTTTTACAGCATGTCATGGTCTTTCAATCTCTTGAAATATATAAAGTATATGCTTACTCATATGATATTCGAATGAAAACTTCAGTTTTGCTTGTCTAATCAGGCTCTCTAATATCTTTTGTTTTGCTGGCGTGATAGATTTTCCTACTAGCTTAAGATCGATTCATATGTCGGATATTAGCTCCTCCGAAGCACTCCAGCTTCTTTGACTTTGATTTTATGATGAGCTACTATTCCCTTGAGTGGGTCTTGACCTCTCAATAATCTTATTCCATTTCCAACTTTTGTGTATAATTTTGGTATTGCAAACTTTGAAACCCCTGTCTTCCTGCATTCGAGGAAAGTATATCCTTTGTATCGAAGAGTTACAGTTACAGTTGGTTCAGCGCATCTGTCGAATCCCCCAGACCTGCTACCGCGAGTACCGCGACCAAAGCGGTCTATTGTGGCACACAAACAAGATCAAAGAGCTAAACTTCTACCTCCAGTGCCATCTTCCAAAGGGAAGAGGTGATAACAGAGGAGGAATAGTTCATGAGATCGCCTTGAACCAGCCTGAGCGAACCTTGTCTGCCGCTGGGCAGTCACTGAGGATATGCTCAATGGTTTCGTCCTTCTATAAGCAAAGAGAGTCCTTGTATATCGAAGAGCTAGGATGCAGGATACGATTCATATTCAAACTCTTCTATCGAACTCGAGAATTTCATTCGCCCTCCATTTAACTACCCTGAGAGAGTAGTTGACTCTCCAGACTGCCAAATTGTTCATACGATAAACGTAGGATAAACTAACAACTCTGCAGTTAATGCATTCCTAATTTAAGTTATCTCCAGAGCACCACTCTCTCACATTCATTTGTTATAAAAAAAAAACGAAAATGAAATATATAACGTTTTTAAAATTATTACATAATCATAACAGCTCTTCTTGACAAAAAGACACTTAAAGAGTGTTTGAAACATTCTGAAATACGATTCCCCAAGTGAGCAGTCCACAAACTAAGGATGAGAGCCATCATAATTATAGAGGTGGAGCCAATGTTATAATACGATCACGTCATCGAGTTCGAATAATCCTACTGTACCAGATTCTAAAACATATGTGGCAACTACGCTGGACGCAACAACATGCTAATGGTGAAAGATTGAATAAAATTCGGACGCAGCATTGTGCTACATATGAAAACAAAATATACGCCGGACGCACTAATGGTAGGACCATGAAAGGACGCAATAATGTGCGTATATCAACTTCTTTATTAATAAAGATATCTGAGATCTGAAACGACCAAACTACGTAATTTTTTGCGTAGATTAATATACTTCGATCAGATTCCACCTAGGTAGCGTATTTCTGGGAGACGCAATAAGGTTGCTTTTTGAAAGGACGCAATAAAGTATGCCAGATGTATATATATATATATATATATATATATATATATATATATATATATATATATATATATATATATATATATATATATATATATATATAAATTCGACGATAAGGGTCTATCGACTCTGGTTTGGGGAGTGAATGAGGTACTCTTTATTCTATGCCAAGCTTTCGCATTTCTTTAATGCTTCTTCAGGGCTTCTACAAGGACAAAATAATACATGTAATCAATAATGTTAAACAATCTAAAACACAACTCACTGAATGCGAGGTTTTGTATAAACATACACCTGTCATGAACCATACGTTAAAAACAATATAAAACTATCCTTATTACTTTCATCTTGGAATTTCTTTGGTTTCAAAACGACATATAAAAATTCTCATACACACTTTACGATCCTTCAGCACGAAAAAATTTTTTTCTTGGTTATGTTACCTGTTCTATGAAACGTCGTCTGTTGCCCAACTCTATGCTCCCTGTTTTCTCTACTCATCTACAGGACCGTCATAAAAGCCACTCATTTCCAACTTCTCTAACAAATAACTGTATATGGAACTCAGTTTATTTGTATCCGTCTTTTTGTTTAGAGTGTTTTTTTTCTTTGTTTATATTTATCATCTCGTGTATCAATCTCTTCTGGTAATTACTTTCTGTTTTTAATATCTCCACATTTTCAAAATCTATATGATGATCCAGACTATGTGCATGAGCAGCCAAAGCACATCTTTCTGGATATTTTCTTATATCCGACTTATGTAGCGCCATTCTACTTTTTACCCATTGTGAGGTGTGTCCAATATAACATTTATCGCAGTTTTCACAATTTATTTTGTAAACTACATTACTTTGTAGGGGTGTTGGTATAGGGTCTTTTATTTTGGTATACAAGGACCTTATGGTTTTTTGGTTATAAACTGCAATTTTGACATTATCTTCTCTAAACACATTTTTCAATTTTCCTGTTAAGTTAGTAATATTAGGGTACGATGCATAATGTGTCCTAGTTGTTGTCATATTTTGTTCTTCTGTCTGTCCAGTCTGTGTTTCACTGTTTGCATACAATAGTTTCTTTAACATGCTGTTAGGGTATGCATTTTCTCTAAGGATATGATGTAGTTTTCTTATTCCTTCTTCTATGAATGACTTATGACATATTTTTGATATCCTTTTTTTCATTTGATTTATTGTGTTGATTTTTACATTTATGTTTTGGTCTGAATAGAAATGAATGATCTTATCTGAATGAGTGTTCTTTCTGTACCATTTCAACTTTACTTTATTGTCATGTCTATATGCTCTGGTGTCTAGGAATGGTACTGACTGTTGTGTATCTTCTGTTTCTAATGTGAACTGTATATCTGCGCAGAGAGAGTTGAAACAATCAAGTGTAAGTTAGATTTCTGTTTCTGGTACTATCATAAAAAGGTCATCTACAAATTTCTTCAATATTAGAACAGTATACGGTAACTTAGGTAAGGTCAAGTTCAATTGATGGTCCATAACATATTGTGCCAAGATGGGGGATAACTTGGACCCCATTGCGCATCCAAAAACTTGTCGATAAAATTCTCCCTGGAACGTACAATAATTGTTTTCAAGGAGAAAGGTGACTACTTCCATAAATAATTCCATATCTATTTTGGTGTGTTGTTTTATATTGTTCCACTCAAGCTTAAGAACTTCAATAATTTTACTCTTTTCTAGATTTCCGAATAGATTCACAACGTCGAGGGATATCAGTCTATGATCGTCTGGTATTTCAAAGTCATTGATTTCTTGTGCATACTGGAATGTGTCTTTTACATAGTATTTATTGTCAGTATTGTATGCACTTTTCAGCGTATCCGCCATAAATTTAGACAATGAATTCATTGGACTTCCTATGCTGGAAATAATTGGTCTCAGTGGGTTTCCCTCTTTATGTAATTTTGGGTTTCCATAAATTCTTGGGGCTACAGTGTTGTATGATTTCATTTCTTTGGCCTCTTGGGATGTTATATATTTTCGCTGTTTCAACATTTCTATGTATGAGTTACACTTTTTTTGGATCGTTTGTGTTGGGTCTCTTGGTAGCTTTGTGAAGTCCTCCGAATGTAGTATAGTTTGCATTTTTTCCTTATATGTTTGCCGGTTCATAATCACAGTTGTACCACCCTTGTCACTATTCAAAACAACAAGGTCGTCGTTGTTCTTCAGAAATTCTTTTGTTTCCTTAAACCATTTATTTGTTGGGTTTTTGTTTTCTATGTCTCTATGTAAGTAATTAGTGACAATATTTGTGAACCTGGCTCTTTGTATGTCTTTTCGTTCATTTTCAATACCTCGCAGAATATATTCTGTGTCTGCAATTAGATTCTCTATGTTGACATCTCTTTTTGTTGTTGGAATGCTGAACTTTGAACCCAAGGATAGAAGGCTGCTCACTGTTGTTGGTATCTGTTTTTCAGACAAATTTCTTAACCATTTTTCTTGTGTTTTTATGTACTGAATATTTTCCCTGCTCAGGTCTTTTATCTTCTTTAGGTTTCCTTCCTTGATTTTGTGAAATCTCGTGTTATATGCTATACTTAGTCTTCTCTTATATTCCACAAGAATGTATTCCGGTAGATTTTCTAACTTTCTCTGTATTTCCTCTATGTACTTTTTCAACTTGTTCACCTTTTGGTTTACTTGACACAATTCTAGGTTGAGGATCTTCTTATTCGTTTTGTCATTGAATTGTTTTATTTTCTTGTTTAGTCTATTATTGTTATACTCGAAAAGACTCATCACACTTTTCAAATTTGATGTGATATGTTTTGGAACGATTCCCTGTCTTTTACATTCCAAAAGAAATATACGTCGG
The DNA here is from genome assembly GCF_907165205.1 of Coccinella septempunctata. Taxonomy (NCBI): domain Eukaryota; kingdom Metazoa; phylum Arthropoda; class Insecta; order Coleoptera; family Coccinellidae; genus Coccinella; species Coccinella septempunctata. Next base: position 32,286,127 of record NC_058189.1, on the reverse strand, counting down.
TTCACAGCTGATGCCAACTTGTTGTTCGTTGTACTCCATATCTTCAAATATTTAGTTGTTTCATGTCCATAATCTCTGCTGATATCTTCGAAGAAACCCATTACTATATGATCACTGTAGTTATAAGAGCCTTTTAATAATAATAGACTAAACAAGAAAATAAAACAATTCAATGACAAAACGAATAAGAAGATCCTCAACCTAGAATTGTGTCAAGTAAACCAAAAGGTGAACAAGTTGAAAAAGTACATAGAGGAAATACAGAGAAAGTTAGAAAATCTACCGGAATACATTCTTGTGGAATATAAGAGAAGACTAAGTATAGCATATAACACGAGATTTCACAAAATCAAGGAAGGAAACCTAAAGAAGATAAAAGACCTGAGCAGGGAAAATATTCAGTACATAAAAACACAAGAAAAATGGTTAAGAAATTTGTCTGAAAAACAGATACCAACAACAGTGAGCAGCCTTCTATCCTTGGGTTCAAAGTTCAGCATTCCAACAACAAAAAGAGATGTCAACATAGAGAATCTAATTGCAGACACAGAATATATTCTGCGAGGTATTGAAAATGAACGAAAAGACATACAAAGAGCCAGGTTCACAAATATTGTCACTAATTACTTACATAGAGACATAGAAAACAAAAACCCAACAAATAAATGGTTTAAGGAAACAAAAGAATTTCTGAAGAACAACGACGACCTTGTTGTTTTGAATAGTGACAAGGGTGGTACAACTGTGATTATGAACCGGCAAACATATAAGGAAAAAATGCAAACTATACTACATTCGGAGGACTTCACAAAGCTACCAAGAGACCCAACACAAACGATCCAAAAAAAGTGTAACTCATACATAGAAATGTTGAAACAGCGAAAATATATAACATCCCAAGAGGCCAAAGAAATGAAATCATACAACACTGTAGCCCCAAGAATTTATGGAAACCCAAAATTACATAAAGAGGGAAACCCACTGAGACCAATTATTTCCAGCATAGGAAGTCCAATGAATTCATTGTCTAAATTTATGGCGGATACGCTGAAAAGTGCATACAATACTGACAATAAATACTATGTAAAAGACACATTCCAGTATGCACAAGAAATCAATGACTTTGAAATACCAGACGATCATAGACTGATATCCCTCGACGTTGTGAATCTATTCGGAAATCTAGAAAAGAGTAAAATTATTGAAGTTCTTAAGCTTGAGTGGAACAATATAAAACAACACACCAAAATAGATATGGAATTATTTATGGAAGTAGTCACCTTTCTCCTTGAAAACAATTATTGTACGTTCCAGGGAGAATTTTATCGACAAGTTTTTGGATGCGCAATGGGGTCCAAGTTATCCCCCATCTTGGCACAATATGTTATGGACCATCAATTGAACTTGACCTTACCTAAGTTACCGTATACTGTTCTAATATTGAAGAAATTTGTAGATGACCTTTTTATGATAGTACCAGAAACAGAAATCCAACTTACACTTGATTGTTTCAACTCTCTCTGCGCAGATATACAGTTCACATTAGAAACAGAAGATACACAACAGTCAGTACCATTCCTAGACACCAGAGCATATAGACATGACAATAAAGTAAAGTTGAAATGGTACAGAAAGAACACTCATTCAGATAAGATCATTCATTTCTATTCAGACCAAAACATAAATGTAAAAATCAACACAATAAATCAAATGAAAAAAAGGATATCAAAAATATGTCATAAGTCATTCATAGAAGAAGGAATAAGAAAACTACATCATATCCTTAGAGAAAATGCATACCCTAACAGCATGTTAAAGAAACTATTGTATGCAAACAGTGAAACACAGACTGGACAGACAGAAGAACAAAATATGACAACAACTAGGACACATTATGCATCGTACCCTAATATTACTAACTTAACAGGAAAATTGAAAAATGTGTTTAGAGAAGATAATGTCAAAATTGCAGTTTATAACCAAAAAACCATAAGGTCCTTGTATACCAAAATAAAAGACCCTATACCAACACCCCTACAAAGTAATGTAGTTTACAAAATAAATTGTGAAAACTGCGATAAATGTTATATTGGACACACCTCACAATGGGTAAAAAGTAGAATGGCGCTACATAAGTCGGATATAAGAAAATATCCAGAAAGATGTGCTTTGGCTGCTCATGCACATAGTCTGGATCATCATATAGATTTTGAAAATGTGGAGATATTAAAAACAGAAAGTAATTACCAGAAGAGATTGATACACGAGATGATAAATATAAACAAAGAAAAAAACACTCTAAACAAAAAGACGGATACAAATAAACTGAGTTCCATATACAGTTATTTGTTAGAGAAGTTGGAAATGAGTGGCTTTTATGACGGTCCTGTAGATGAGTAGAGAAAACAGGGAGCATAGAGTTGGGCAACAGACGACGTTTCATAGAACAGGTAACATAACCAAGAAAAAAAATTTTTTCGTGCTGAAGGATCGTAAAGTGTGTATGAGAATTTTTATATGTCGTTTTGAAACCAAAGAAATTCCAAGATGAAAGTAATAAGGATAGTTTTATATTGTTTTTAACGTATGGTTCATGACAGGTGTATGTTTATACAAAACCTCGCATTCAGTGAGTTGTGTTTTAGATTGTTTAACATTATTGATTACATGTATTATTTTGTCCTTGTAGAAGCCCTGAAGAAGCATTAAAGAAATGCGAAAGCTTGGCATAGAATAAAGAGTACCTCATTCACTCCCCAAACCAGAGTCGATAGACCCTTATCGTCGAATTTATATTATTAAAAGGCTCTTATAACTACAGTGATTATATATATATATATATATATATATATATATATATATATATATATATATATATATATATATATATATATATATATATATATATATATATATATATATATATATATATATATATATATATATATATATATATATATATATATATATATATATATATATATATATATATATATATATATATATATATATATATATATATATATATATATATAATTGTTCGGGAATTAAACCAATATATATATATATATATATATATATATATATATATATATATATATATATATTTATATATATATATATATATATATATATATACACACTGGTTTAATTCCCGAACAATTATAGACAATGATTAAGGGGTGTGGGAAATGATTGGTGTTATATTTGTACTCTCTTCTTTATTTCATATGTCTACGTTTCGATCCACATTGGGACCTTCTTCAGGACAACTAAAAAACATGAATATAAATCAGCACATAAATAAATGAAGGACAAACAATAAGATGACCTACCGAAATACAGAGGTGTTCAAGTTGTTTCCAGAGTTACAGCAATCATAATAATAATACACAGTTAACACAGGGTAGACTGTCAGGAGGTGCATATATCCAAATGAATATGATAAATCCTATATAGCCTGCAGCAATGAAATTATAATCGACACAAAGAGGCACATTCGGAAGTTTTTAAACTATAGAGCATCTAAGAGAGGTTAAACGAAGCGGAGCATAGAACCAGGTGGAAACCCGTGAACATAAAACCATGAAATGGCCTCAAGGAATTGTCATATTTTTTTCATTTATTACATTAATTATTTATAAGATGTTGTTATTGTGTTATTTCTAATTCAATTTATTATATTTATTTATTTATTTTGTTTTATTCATTAAATGTCCCATCATTATCACCATCACATTTCCTGTCTGTTCACTCATTCACCCTTATCCAGTCGTCTCCCCTACACCTCGGTATCACTATTCCAGTCTTTTTCTTCCATCAGTCAATTGTTCTCCCCTTTATTTGTCCTCGTGATTCACTCTCACTAAAACACGGTTCGGTAAACAGGTCCCTCTCACCGACCACATTACCCGGTTCTTAATCACATATCAGGTTCGAAATTGACTAAGTATAACTTTTGCCAACCTTTCACTCTCACTGAAGGATGGAAAAAGTGGGTGGAAATTCAAACGTCCGCGGCTCATCCACCATCCAGTGTACCCATTTCAGCTCCACTTAGTGGCCTCGCCATCTCTCTCTCACTGAGTTGGTCGAAACGGATCAGATATGTGTAGATACTACTGATGTTATTGATGTCTCTTCTATAATTCATAGAATTGACCTGTCGTATGATGTGGTACATTTCTAGGAAACATCGTTTGCTTCCATTCCGCTCAGAGTCAAGGACCTGGACAGAGTCATAGTCCATGAGATGATCCCTGTTCCTGGTATGGTCGGCCAATGCACAAATCTTTTTGGGGTTTTTTATGTCGCTCTTATGCTGTGTCAATCTTTTCTTTAATTGTTGTGATGTCTGGCCTATGTAAACCTCATCACATACAGAGCAAGGGACTAAATATACTACGCTACTCTTGTTCATGGTGTTGATTCTTTCTTTTGTGCGACTAAAAAGTTTATCAATCTTAAATTCCGATCGGGGTATCAGTCTCACGTTTGAGGTTCTTAGGAGACTGATCAATGCATTGGTTAGACCCTTGATCAACGGAATGGACGAATAGATAAGGTTGACGTCTGTTGTGGCGGATGCGCTCGTGTCTCCATTTCGTTGTCGTTCAGGTGGACTGGAACTGGAACCGTAGATTAGCCTATTCAATAGATTTCTGGGGTATCCATTCTCCATCATCAACTGATGTAAGAGTCTGAGGTTCTTCTGCCTTAAGGAGTGGTGGGAAATTCTCAAGATGCGATTTTTTAACCCCAACACCATGTTTACTTTCTGCGAATGTACATGATTGGAAAGATAGTGTAAATATCTTCCTGAAGCGGAAGGTTTCTGGTACCAGTCAAGGATCAGCTTGTTATCAGATGCCCTAATGATCCTTGTGTCCAAAAAAGGGACACTTCTGTTGGTTTCCTCCTCTAGAGTAAATTGTATGCGGTTGTGTTGGGAGTTGAACTTGTTTAGGAGGTAAGTTACTTCGTCTTCAGGCACCGAACAGATGATGTCATCCACGTATCTTTTTATCAGTGGGATGTAAGAAAGGACTCCTATGAGTGCATTATCGAGTACAAACTCCATCACAATCTCTGCAATGGGTGAGCTGGAGCTGGAGCCCATTGGGGAGCCCAAAATCTGAAGGTAAAAGTTGCCATTGAATATGAAGTAATTGGATTCAAAAAGAAACCTGACAATGGCCATGAAGTCCTCCCTTGGTATGGTGGTATGGCAGGCTATGGCTTCCCACTTCTCTCCGATAGCTGACAATGTAAGCTCTAATGTTATGTTGCTGAAGAGTGAGACGACGTCGAGACTGATCAACACATAGTTGTCCGGGAGCTGAATCTCACTGATGTAGCCTGCGAAGGAAAAGGAATCTTCTACGTGGTATCTGCTCCTCGTGGTCGATAGGTAGGAAGACAGAATATTGGTCACAAATATAGATAAGTTTGCTGTGGGGGTGTTGATGCAAGACATAATAGGCCTCAGGGTTAGGGTGGGCTTGTGTACTTTGGGTAAGCCGTAAAATCTCGCTGGGATCGAATTGTAATTGTACATCTGCTTACCTTGTACTTGGGTTATGTGGCCTTTATTGGCCAGACTCTTAATCAGTGAGTTGCCTAGATTCTGTATCTTTGTGGTGGGATCTCTGTGTAAATGTTTGTACTGTTGTGTGTCCTGCAATAAGGTGTCCACCAATTCCATGTACTGGGCCTTGTCCATCAATACTGTTACACTGCCTTTGTCCGCTCCCAAAACCAGTAATTCCTGATGTTCCCTGAGGTAATTCCTACAGTGAAAAAACTCTCTCTGGTATATATTGTTTGTGCTTTTCCTGGGATTGATGTGGTTAGTGATCACATTAGTAGTTTGCGCACGTTTTATGTTCTTCCCCTCTTCTGAAAGTGCACTGTTGAGGTTAATGATATATTCTACGTCCGCTAGCAATCTGGGAATCGAGATCAGCCTCGTGGGGAGGTCTATGCTGAATTTAGGTCCGAGTGCTAGGAATTTCAACACTCTATCAGGTACTATAGTGGAACTGATGTTATTTACCCATTTGTCCTGTGGATTCACCTTCCTGAGTTGCTCATCTATAAGTGCTCTTATTTTTCTCCGATTTCTATCTCTGATGGTTGAGAATTGCCTGTTGTATCTGCTGGTTTGATAGTGTCTGAATTGATTCAACACCTCTCTTGGGAGGGTGTTCTCCAGAATCTGCCACAATCTGGAGAGCTCACCTTCCATTCTTGCAATTTTTGTCACAGTTACAGTGATCTCGAATTTAAGAACGAGACGCAACGATCTTTCTTTCATTTTTAGTGCCTGTCTCGATGATACAGCATCGGATGCTGGGCTGAGTAAGTAATTCATGCTACTTAACATGTGTTTCGGTAGCAAACCTTGCCTCTTGCATTCCAGGAGGAACACTCTTCGGTTTCTGTAAGATGCCAATTTGATGTTATTGGAAGACCAGGACTTCAAAGCATCTACTACTGTCGTCCCATAGTTGACTCGTATTTCAGCATAAAACCCCATGTTGGAATACACACTGGTTTAATTCCCGAACAATTATAGACAATGATTAAGGGGTGTGGGAAATGATTGGTGTTATATTTGTACTCTCTTCTTTATTTCATATGTCTACGTTTCGATCCACATTGGGACCTTCTTCAGGACAACTAAAAAACATGAATATAAATCAGCACATAAATGAAGGACAAACAATAAGATGACCTACCGAAATACAGAGGTGTTCAAGTTGTTTCCAGAGTTACAGCAATCATAATAATAATACACAGTTAACACAGGGTAGACTGTCAGGAGGTGCATATATCCAAATGAATATGATAAATCCTATATAGCCTGCAGCAATGAAATTATAATCGACACAAAGAGGCACATTCGGAAGTTTTTAAACTATAGAGCATCTAAGAGAGGTTAAACGAAGCGGAGCATAGAACCAGGTGGAAACCCGTGAACATAAAACCATGAAATGGCCTCAAGGAATTGTCATATTTTTTTCATTTATTACATTAATTATTTATAAGATGTTGTTATTGTGTTATTTCTAATTCAATTTATTATATTTATTTATTTATTTTGTTTTATTCATTAAATGTCCCATCATTATCACCATCACATTTCCTGTCTGTTCACTCATTCACCCTTATCCAGTCGTCTCCCCTACACCTCGGTATCACTATTCCAGTCTTTTTCTTCCATCAGTCAATTGTTCTCCCCTTTATTTGTCCTCGTGATTATACTTAGTCAATTTCGAACCTGATATGTGATTAAGAACCGGGTAATGTGGTCGGTGAGAGGGACCTGTTTACCGAACCGTGTTTTAGTGAGAGTGAATCACGAGGACAAATAAAGGGGAGAACAATTGACTGATGGAAGAAAAAGACTGGAATAGTGATACCGAGGTGTAGGGGAGACGACTGGATAAGGGTGAATGAGTGAACAGACAGGAAATGTGATGGTGATAATGATGGGACATTTAATGAATAAAACAAAATAAATAAATAAATATAATAAATTGAATTAGAAATAACACAATAACAACATCTTATAAATAATTAATGTAATAAATGAAAAAAATATGACAATTCCTTGAGGCCATTTCATGGTTTTATGTTCACGGGTTTCCACCTGGTTCTATGCTCCGCTTCGTTTAACCTCTCTTAGATGCTCTATAGTTTAAAAACTTCCGAATGTGCCTCTTTGTGTCGATTATAATTTCATTGCTGCAGGCTATATAGGATTTATCATATTCATTTGGATATATGCACCTCCTGACAGTCTACCCTGTGTTAACTGTGTATTATTATTATGATTGCTGTAACTCTGGAAACAACTTGAACACCTCTGTATTTCGGTAGGTCATCTTATTGTTTGTCCTTCATTTATGTGCTGATTTATATTCATGTTTTTTAGTTGTCCTGAAGAAGGTCCCAATGTGGATCGAAACGTAGACATATGAAATAAAGAAGAGAGTACAAATATAACACCAATCATTTCCCACACCCCTTAATCATTGTCTATATATATATATATATATATATATATATATATATATATATATATATATATACAACGTGTCCCAAAATTCAACGATAAGCCGGCGCCGTAGGGTGTACATGGTCGTGACTACTTCAGAAAAAATAAGAAAAAAAATCCAGCTCACTTTGTTATTTAATTACAAAATAACTTAGAAATTCTTCGAAAATTAACAACCTTCATGACATTTTAAGTTACTACGGCCACAATTTTTCAAAAATTTTTGTAAATTTTTTTGTGTCGGCAACTTGAGTAGTACTGCTGCCCACCACGATTCCTAAATCTCCTAGAATACTTATAGTTTTTACACAAAAAATAATCAAGATATGTTTTTCCCATAAAATTTTGAAAGATTTTTCCGTTCAGCCCACTTTCCCTCATTGTTTTGTTAAAAAAAGTATGGAAACTATGGCGGCAAGTTTTTCTAAAAATTTACACAACTAACCAAGATTCCAAAATAGTATAATAATCCAAGAAAAATAGTCGCAAAAAAAATATGCGTACCATTTCTTAGAAGGACTAAATTACTTAATTGTTCTCGTTCATAGTGACAATTTTTATTATGTGCCGAAATGAGATTGTGTAAAGTCATTTCTTGGAATTTCAATGGGGTACGTGTGTTGTTGATGAAATTTAGAAATTAAAGAGAAAAATATAGCGAGAGATACACCTTAGAGAAGGATAGTAGATGTTCTTTGTTTAATAACAATAGCACTGATAAAGAAGTTCCTATTCTCGGCAAAGTCAGTACCAATCTCAGAACATAGATACATGGAATGGACATTCTATGCTACGGATGAATTTTTTGTAGTTCACACATTCGATGTTCCTCTGTCTAGCACGACACGAAGGCAGTGGCGTTATATTGAAAAATTTACATACTTCCTATCTATTCGTACTGAAAATTGATCTTAATGATGTCCGAGTCAACTGTCTCAATTTTGATTGGCAACACTAAGCAACTATCTCACTCCAGTCTTTGGAATGTTTATTTTCCATTCCATGTATCTATGTTCTGAGATTGGTACTGACTTTGCCGAGAATAGGAACTTCTTTATCAGTGCTATTGTTATTAAACAAAGAACATCTACTATCCTTCTCTAAGGTGTATCTCTCGCTATATTTTTCTCTTTAATTTCTAAATTTCATCAACAACACACGTACCCCATTGAAATTCCAAGAAATGACTTTACACAATCTCATTTCGGCACATAATAAAAATTGTCACTATGAACGAGAACAATTAAGTAATTTAGTCCTTCTAAGAAATGGTACGCATATTTTTTTTGCGACTATTTTTCTTGGATTATTATACTATTTTGGAATCTTGGTTAGTTGTGTAAATTTTTAGAAAAACTTGCCGCCATAGTTTCCATACTTTTTTTAACAAAACAATGAGGGAAAGTGGGCTGAACGGAAAAATCTTTCAAAATTTTATGGGAAAAACATATCTTGATTATTTTTTGTGTAAAAACTATAAGTATTCTAGGAGATTTAGGAATCGTGGTGGGCAGCAGTACTACTCAAGTTGCCGACACAAAAAAATTTACAAAAATTTTTGAAAAATTGTGGCCGTAGTAACTTAAAATGTCATGAAGGTTGTTAATTTTCGAAGAATTTCTAAGTTATTTTGTAATTAAATAACAAAGTGAGCTGGATTTTTTTTCTTATTTTTTCTGAAGTAGTCACGACCATGTACACCCTACGGCGCCGGCTTATCGTTGAATTTTGGGACACGTTGTATATATATATATATATATATATATATATATATATATATATATATATATATATATATATATATATATATATATATATATATATATATATATATATATATATATATATATATATATATATATATATATATATATATATATATATATATATATATATATATATATATATATATATATATATATATATATATATATATATATATGGCCTATTGGCCATATCATATCAATCATTTCCCACACCCCTTAATCATTGTCTATATATATATATATATATTGTAAGAAATCGAATACACGAATATGGTGAGCCGCTGCCGGTCAAAGGGGATAAGCGCTGAGTAAACATAAACGACAGCCGAGATTTGAAGCTGTGGTACTCAGGCAATTCGATTTGAAGATCCCTGCGTGCTCGGATGTACCAGCCGCTCGATATTTCTTGTGTTTACGAAAATAAATAATTAAGTTTGGAATTCTTGAGTTTCATTTCTAACATCAGAAGTGGGATTGTGCCTATCGTTCATAGTGAACTGTTATTTTGTGACTTGTGTTGTTGTATTGGTACAAAAACGATAATTACTAAGACTGCTTTCGAGCTTTTATGGACATTTACGAATACTGAGTGGTTATTACGTCGTATCCTGAAATTTTATCCTGGACTGTGTGTTTACAAGACAAGTGAAAAAAAAAATGGCATCATCGGATGGCGATTCGACTCAAAGCTTACTGGCGGAGTTAGTCAAAGTTCTACAATCGCAGAGATCTGGTGAACAGGTAGATTTACCGTATTTCAAACCCGAAATTAATGAATCGAATAAATGGGTGAGTTATGTTGAGACTATTAAGCATGAAGTAGGGTGGTCTGATGTTCAAACCTTGGCAAGGATTGGTCGATTTTTATTGAATGAAGCGAAAAGATGGTTTGAACGTTGGAATCCCGACAACAGAGACTGGGCTACTTTCCGTATCGATTTCATCGAAGCATTTCCTCCGAAAAGGAATCTTGGCCGTATGTTGGAAGAGGCAGTTAAATTCTCAAGTGCTTGTGTAAACACTTATGAAACTTATGTGCATGAGAAGTCAGCTTTATTAAATAATTTACGCGCTAACTGGAGTGAAGGAGATCGAGTAGAATTGATTGTTTATGGAATTTCAGAGCTTGAGATACGAAATGCCGCAATGAATGCTAACTGTCGCACTATTTCCGAGTTGTTAGTTTTCTTGTCATCGTTCGTTAAACCTTCACGATATAACGATGGACAGCAACGAATGATTGGTTATGAGTCATCTCTCAAAAGAAAATATCCTTTTTCCGACAAGAAAGGAAGCAGTTTCAAAATTTCTAAGAAGTGTTACCAATGTGGTAAAATGGGACATGTTCAAGCAAATTGTCGTGTTAAAGACAACAAATTTCAATCAGATAACAAAAGATTCCCTGTTAATGACCAAGGTGTTCCTAGTACATCTCAAAATCACGAGAGTTGTAGTTTTTGTGCTAAGAAGGGTCACAATATTTCAAATTGTTTTACGAAAGCTGCCATCGAAAAACGTCGTAATATCAACTTGTGTTCCACAGGGAAACCTGCCGGATCAACAAAGATTTCCATCGATGGTCATCAATTTTGGGCCTTAATTGATACTGGGGCTGACCTTTCTCTTATTTCAGACAAGTACACTCATTTATTCCAAAATAAAGTAACCGGATGTAATATAATTCTGAAAGGACTTAGTAATGTAACCATTGAAGCAACAAAAAAATTCGTTGGTTTCACAAACATCTCTGATGTGAACATTCCAGTTACTTACGTTTTTGTATCTGCTAATAGTCTTGATTACGATGTTTTGATTGGACGTAATATTTTCGAAGATCAGAGTCTTGTTACCATTACGGATCATGAAGGATCGCGCATCGTACGTCGTGAGTTGCCTGGAATCAACCGGATTTCTGAGAGTTTCGATTCTGAAATAACTGAGATTGATGTACCTGCTGAGTACCTGGATGATCTCCAAATTATTCTTCGAGATTTTAGTGGCATGATAACAACTGGAAATAAAGTAGGCGCGGTAAACAATGTGAGTCTTCAGATACGCCTATCAGAAGATACTGTAGTTGCTCGTAATCCTTATCGACTATCCGCTACCGAAAGGGAAGCTGTTCGTGAAATCACCAACGATTTGATGGCGAACAACATTATACGTCCTAGTGAATCACCCTTTGCAAGTCCAATACTATTAGTGAGAAAAAAGGATACATCCTTCAGAATGTGCGTCGACTATCGTGAACTTAACCGAATTACTATTAAAGATCGATTTCCCATGCCATTAATTGAGGATCAGTTGGATAGGTTAGGAAAAGGATGTTATTTCACATCTTTGGATATGGCTTCCGGTTTCCACCAAATACCGATACATGAAGAATCCATTCCGAAGACTGCTTTTGTGACACCTGATGGTCATTTCGAATACCTTCGTATGCCCTTCGGTCTAACCAATGCACCGGCTGTATTCCAGAAGGCTGTCAATCGAGCCCTTGGAAATTTGAAAGATACTATTGCATTAGTTTATGTGGACGATATTCTCATTCCTAGTGCCACCCCGGAAGAAGGGCTTACCAACTTAAGACGCGTCCTGGAAGCACTTAGTTCTGCTGGTTTCTCTCTGAACATAAAAAAATGCCACTTCCTGCAACCAAGCTTAGAATACCTTGGGAGAGAAATATCAGGTGAAGGTGTAAGACCAGGGAAAGCCAAGGTCGAAGCGCTAATGAAATCGCCAATTCCAACAAATGTCAAGCAAATTCGTCAATTTATGGGTCTAGCAGGGTATTTCAGGAAATTTGTCCCAGAATTCGCTAGTAAAACGGCATGTATAACTCGCCTGACGAAACAAGGAATTCCCTTTCAATGGGGAGAAGAGCAGGAGGAAGCAAGAAAATATGTCATTGATCATCTGACATCAAGGCCTCTGCTCGTTGTTTATGATCCAGAAGCACCCACAGAGCTGCACACCGATGCTAGCAGTATTGGATATGGTGCCATACTTATACAAAAACATGAAAACCAGCCAAAGGTTGTAGCTTACTTTAGTAAAAGGACAACAGACAGTGAATCGAAGTATCACTCATACGAGTTAGAAACTCTGGCAATAGTGCAAGCACTCAAACACTTTCGAACTTATTTGCTTGGGATCAAATTCACCATAGTCACAGATTGCAATTCCGTTAAGGCAACAGCTACTAAAAAGGATCTTATTCCTCGAATAGCCCGTTGGTGGGTTTACCTTCAAGATTTCGATTTTGAGATAAAGTACCGTAAAGGAAGCAACCTTCCACATGTGGATTATCTGAGCAGAAATCCTGTTAACACAATACGTCGAGTTTCGCATAATAACTGGGCTTACATTGAACAGAAGGGAAACGAGGAAGTTCAAAACTTGTTGGAACAGCTAAGGAATGGAGATCTCGACTCTAACCAATACACTGAAAAGGATGGAATGTTGTACCACAAGCACCACAACCCAGATGGAACAATGAATCTGCAGTGGTTTGTTCCTAGACAAAGTCGCTTAGGGTTACTCCGTATCTTCCATGACGAGCAGTGTCATATCGGCGATGATAAAACGTACCAGTCGATAGCTGCAAATTTTTGGTTTCCACGAATGAGACACTTCATCAAATGTTATGTTAGGCATTGTGTAATATGTGCAGTAAAAAAGACAAGAACAGGACCACTACAAGGTTTTGTACATCCAGTAGAGATTCCCAAAGAACCATTTCACACCTTACATTTGGATTGTTTAGGACCATTACCTGTGTCTACTGACGGTTACAAGCACATTTTGGTTATCGTTGATAGTTTTACGAAATATTGCATTTTGATGCCAATGAAAAGTGTGACCACCGCAGAAACTCGTGAAAAATTAGAAACTGTGTTATCATTATTTGGAACCCCTAAACGAGTTATAATGGATGCCGCTACGTCGTTCAAGAATACAACTTTTCCAAAGTATCTGGAAAATTGGAATATCGAGCATCATTATGTTACGCCAGACATACACAGAGGAAATGGACAGGTGGAACGCTATATGAGAACCATTAGGAATTTATTGAGAATTGAAACTCGAGTAAAGGCAGAATGGCCGAGTGGTTTATGGAAAATCCAGCTTGTTCTTAACACAACTGTGCAGAAATCAACTAATTTGACTCCACTGCAATTACTCTTGGGAATCCAAAGTTCGACACCATTGATACAGGCGTTATTGAAAAATGTGTCAAAGGATCTGTCTTCAATAAGAAACCGAGATTTGGATAGACAGCGAGTAGCAGAAAAATTGTCCTCGACACGTGATCTGAACGATGTTAATAAGAGAAGAAGAGATAACGTTCAGTACTCGCCTGGTGACTTTGTGCTGATGCACCGTGATTCTCAGATGCACATTAGTAAAAGCGATTATGAGTTTCTGGGTCCATACGAGGTGGTGAACTGCCTGGATAATGGACGCTATGAAATTAAGAAGGTTGGCACGAACATCGTGACGAAAGCAGCCAAGGAGCAGCTCAGACGGTGGCCTATACAATGGGCTTTGAATGTTGACATGAATGAAGTATTGGATTTTATGGAGTCAGAAAGTGACTCAGTTGAAAGAGAAGGTTAGTGTAGAAACATTAATGCTGTTATTGCATTGTCAGTCTCTGTCCCGTTAGTGGTAGAGCTGAGTAATGGCCGAGGTCATTACAGCTACAATTGGTATAATTTTGATTTTTGTCAGTCTCTGTCCCGTTAGTGGTAGAGCTGAGTGATGGCTGAGGTCATTACAGGTACAATTTTGATTTTGTCAGTCTCTGTCCCGTTAGTGGTAGAGCTGAGTGATGGCTGAGGTCATTACAGGTACAATTTTGATTTTTGTCAGTCTCTGTACCCTTAGTGGTAGAGCTGAGTGATGGCTGAGGTCATTACAGGTACAATTTTGATTTTGTCAGTCTCTGTACCCTTAGTGGTAGAGCTGAGTGATGGCTGAGGTCATTACAGGTATGATCTTGATTTTTGTCAGTCTCTGTACCCTTAGTGGTAGAGCTGAGTGATGGCTGAGGTCATTACAGGTACAATTTTGATTTTGTCAGTCTCTGTACCCTTAGTGGTAGAGCTGAGTGATGGCTGAGGTCATTACAGGTATGATCTTGATTTTTGTCAGTCTCTGTACCCTTAGTGGTAGAGCTGAGTGATGGCTGAGGTCATTACAGGTACAATTTTGATTTTGTCAGTCTCTGTCCCGTTAGTGGTAGAGCTGGGTGATGGCCGAGGTCATTACAGGTATAATTTTGATTGATGTTTGTCAGTCTCTGTACCCTTGGTGGTAGAGCTGGGTGATGGCCGAGGTCATTACAGGTATAATTTTGATTGATGTTTGTCAGTCTCTGTACCCTTGGTGGTAGAGCTGAGTGATGGCTGAGGTCATTACAGGTATAATTTTGATTTTTGTCAGTCTCTGTCCCGTTAGTGGTAGAGCTGAGAAATGACTGATGTCTTTACAGGTGTAATTTCGATATTTGTCTGTCTCTGTAACGTAAGTAATAGAGCAGGGTAATGGCTGAGGTCATTACAGATATAATTTTGATTATGTGAGACTCTGACCAGCAAGTGGTACAGCTGATTGATAGCTGAGGTATTTACGAGTATAATTTGATAAGAGCAGAGTGATGATCGAGATTATCACTGAATTGTATGTCTCTGGGTCTCAGTCCCGTGAGTGGTTGAGCCAGGTGAAAGAAAAAATAATATTTCTTTTTCACAGATAGGTCTCCTGGAGAAAAATGCGTCGAGAGCGTCGCAGTTGTCAGGAAGGCCGTGTAAGAAATCGAATACACGAATATGGTGAGCCGCTGCCGGTCAAAGGGGATAAGCGCTGAGTAAACATAAACGACAGCCGAGATTTGAAGCTGTGGTACTCAGGCAATTCGATTTGAAGATCCCTGCGTGCTCGGATGTACCAGCCGCTCGATATTTCTTGTGTTTACGAAAATAAATAATTAAGTTTGGAATTCTTGAGTTTCATTTCTAACAATATATATATATATATATATATATATATATATATATATATATATATATATATATATATATATGGCCTATTGGCCAACAGAGTGAGATGGCTACTAGAAAGGGAAAAGTTCACCCTGATAGAACTCGATGCCAAGATACCGCGTCGAACAGTCCGAGGGCGAGGGTTAGCGTCGGTGGACTATATATATATATATATATATTTTTTTTTTTTTATTTTTTTTTTGTCCACCATAATAGGGTACGGCTCTTCATCGTGCATGCCGGGTCAAGTCGACCAAGGCATTCCTATGCACTGGTGAGGAACCCACGCAGTATTCGTGTCGTCCATAAGATGACCTCCCGCTGTGCATCACTGATCAATCTCTCGTCCAGTCTCAGGCGTCTTGTATTTTCAGCTAGGTGTTTCTCTACAAGTCCATTAGTTGTTATTATGAGGGGAAGGATCGCTGTGTAGGTAAGTTTATGTGTTCTCTTGAGCTCAAATGCTAAATCGTGATATTTTGATATTTTTTCAGTGTATGCTCTCTCCGCATTATCGTCTGCTGGGATGGTGATGTCGACTATGGTAACCTTTCTTCCGGTTTTCTCGAAGATGACGATGTCAGGTCTGTTGTGAGGGATTGGCCTATCTGTGACAAGTGGAAAGTCCCAATATAGCTTCACCTCATCATTTTGCAACAGTTCTTTAGGTGCGTATTTATGAACTTTTTTTGGTTTTCTAATCAGTCCATATTTCAGTGCGAGTTCTTGGTTGTAATACAATAATATATATATATATATATATATATATATATATATATATATATATATATATATATATATATATATATATTATTGTATTACAACCAAGAACTCGCACTGAAATATGGATTTTTTTTAAATTCACACATTATGCGTTGATTGAGGTTGCCCGGGTTCGAGAACCAAGAGCAACTCCCATCAGTGAGGATAGATTACTTGTCGGACGATATTGACGGTTCCGAGGATGACTGCCTTCTGCATCCAGTTTATGGTGTTCTTGGGTAATTTCAATTCTTGCAGATGCCTTGTTGTGTTTCGATGAACGAGTCCGTTTGCACTGATTATCAATGGCATTATCTCCACCTTCCCAAGCCGCCACATGTCTTTAATCTCACGTGACAGTGCCTCATACTTGTTTATCTTCTCCCCATAAGCTTTTCCTAGGTTATAGGCCTGAGGCACCGCAAAATCTATTATAATGGCTGTATTTGATGTTTTGTTCAATACCACCATGTCAGGTCTGTTATGTTCCACCGCCCTGTCTGTTATCACCGTCAGGTCCCAATAAATTTTCACCTTTTCGTTTTCCATCACTGTCTATGGAGCATATACATGATGCGGTGTGAAATGTGGAAGCAATTGATTTTGAAGGCATAGTAACTGGTGCACCACTTTCCCCATATTGTTATGACGGATCAGATATTTGGTCCCTGCGATAGCTGAACACCCTGACGTAAGGTGCTGCACAGACTCCTCCACGCTCCTGCACAGTCTACATTTTGTGTCGGCTACTGGCTGTTTCATTATGCTCTTAATGTACGTTCTTGTCGGTATCACTTGATCTTGTATAGTGAGCAGAGTTCCTTCAGTTTGTGGAAATAGGTAACCCTGGCTCAGGTATGTATTCGAGCTAATCTGATCGACCTCCTCTTGATGCAGACTGGCGTAAAATCTTCCGTGAAGTGCCTTCCTCTGCCAACTTTGCTTTAGCTTTTCTACCGAATTTTCTGTTACTGATTCGTCTGTGTCGTTTGTTTGGGCCAATCTTTCGATGCTTTCTTGTGCAGCTACCCACTGATGGACAGGTAGGTATGAATTGTGGAAATAGGTTTTAATATTCCTTTCTTCTTTCAGGCAAGAATCCTCCACACTGGTCTTACCACGACCTCCCTGCTTTCGCGGCAAGTAGATCCTCTCTATCGCTGAGTTTGGGTGCAGCATACCATATTCTGTCAAGGAAGTTCGAATCCATCTGTCTACCAGTTGCAGGTCCGTCTTTAACTACTTCAGAATCGCCGCAGTATAAGTAAAGGATGGAATAGCCCAGATGTTTATAGCTTCCATTTTATTTCTTGCCGATAATTGTGTTTTCAACACTTTCCTCACCCTTCGGTACAGCTCTTTTTTTGCCTCTTCTTTATTTTTCTGTTGATTTATTTCGAAGGTCTGTTGTATTCCCAGGTATCTGTATCTGTCCTCTTCTTTCAGTCCTGCTATTTGTCTACCGTCCTTTAGCTCTATGTCAGTCTCCTCAGCAAATTTTCCACGTTTGATATTCACCACGGCACATTTCTCCAGTCCAAGTGACATACCAATATCATCACTGAATTTCCTAACTAGTTCCAACAGACCTTCTAGCTGTCTTCGCCCCCTGGCATAAATCTTCAGATCATCCATGTAAAATAGGTGGGTAAGTGTTGTTCTATCATTCATGGAGTAGCCGTACGCTGACCTGTTGAGGATGCTGCTTAGGATGTTCATAGCCATGCAAAACCACAACGGACTCAACGAATCTCCCTGGAAGATGCCCCGCTGTATTTTCACTTCCCTGGTTTTGTAGGAGGTTGATTTATTATTCACCACGATGTTTGTCCGCCAAGAAGACATCAGGTACCTGAGCAGTTTGATCACCCGTCTGTCAACCTTATAAATTTCAAGGACCTCTAGTAGCCATGAATGAGGCACCGAATCATAGGCTTTCCGATAATCTACCCAAGCCATTGATAAGTTCTTTTTCTTTTTTTTTGCCTGCTTAGTCAGTACATCGTCAATTATCAGCAGCTCCTTGCTTCCTCGGCCTTTGCTCTTACAGCCATTTTGCTCCCATGCCATTATGTGGTGTTTTTTCAGGTGTCCGCTAATTTTGAAAGATATGGTGGAAGTCATGATTTTATACGCTGATGGCAAGCAAGTGATCGGCCTGTAGTTCTTTGCTTGGGAGCGTTCGCCACTTTTTGGAAGCATATAGGTTATTCCCTGTGTGAAGTATCGAGGAATGTCCCGCGGGTTCATGAGCGCGTCCTGAGTAAGCCGAGCCAATACTTTATGGGTCGATGTTAGGACCTTCCACCAATAATTGTGGATACCATCTACACCTGGGGATGTCCAGTTTTTCAGCCTCTTCACTGTTCCTCTCACGTCTTCTTCAGTGATAACCACTGCCTCCATTTCCTGCAAATTGCCAAGCTTTTGCACTTCAGTTTCAATCCAGGAGGCTTTTCGGTTGTGCTCTATGCTCTGCGACCATACTGTGGACCATACTGTGGAACTCGACGTTAGTCATATATATATATATATATATATATATATATATATATATATATATATATATATATATATATATATATATAGCAGGGAGGCTGCGGCCTTCGGGGAGTGACGACCCCGCATCCCCGAGTCACCCAGTAGCTGGGTCAGCACCCCTCTACTGTGTAAGTTGTGCTTTCGACACTGAAGACAGAGCCTCGGAAACCGCCCCCGGTGTGGAGACTGCGCCAGGGGGAAGATCGACACAGTCCCTAGCAGAGGCAAGTGAAGCAAGTGGCACCCCTCTGCGAACTGGAACCACAAGGCCAGGCAATTCGTTAAGGAACACTCGGGGTAACAGCTTGGATACACCCAGAATGGATGTTCCCGCTCTAACCCAAACGCGAAGAAGGCTGCATTGGACTAGGGAGATGAACCTATGCCTCATCAATGCATATTATAACGTCACAGAGGGAGAAACGAAGACCAAAAAGTATTCAGAGAACCTGGTAGAGAAATGGTTGGAGACCTACCCTGACATCGTGTTAACTGGGAAACATCTTATGGCACAAATCAAGAACATCAAGACTAGAAAACTTCTTGCACCAGATGAACTAGAAGCCTTGAAGGCGGACGCAATTAGAAAATCGCCAAAGAAAACGCTAGACGGGATCAGGAGAAGCATTCACAGAAGAAGCATGCAACCACAAACTAGACATGTAAGCGATGAAGACCTTGGAGCACTACGGCCACAGGAGCCGGAAACGGAGTCGCCAACCCGCGAAATTATGCAGCTCTTGGACGAAGAGGGGAGAAAATGGGAGGGTGTGGAGTTCATGAATAGGCCGAGAATCAGAAAATTACAACAAAACAAGCACACAAAGACCACAATCACAACAATAAACGAGGCCCTCGAGACAGTAATTACCAACGTGGCAACATTCGAAGAACTTTGCCATAAAGTATATTGTGCCGCCATAATTGCTAATACTATTGAGCAGACACCTTCGCCACCACCAACCCAAGGGAAAAGCGAACAGCGTACACCACCTTGGAAAGTACGAATCGAAAGAAAAATAACTGCATTTCGAAAAGAAATAGGCGTCCTCCATACTTATCTGGTAAACCGAAAACTCAGCAAGAGGGTCGAGAGGAAAGTGCATCTATATGCCCGAAAACGAAAGATAAAAAAAGACGCTCAATACCAACAACACTTGAGGACACACATGGAGACACTTAAGCAAAAGATCGCTGCGCTGGGCAATAGATTACGAAGATACAACAAAAGAACGCAAAAGTATCAAGAAAATAACCTGTATAAGAGCAATCAGCGGGAATTCTTCAGACGACTGGCTGAGGGACGAAGTGAACAACAAACAACTCTACCAGATAAGCGCGAGATGGAAGAATACTGGTCGAAGATCTGGACCCAAGAAACGCAGCACAACTCAGAGGCAACATGGATCGAGGCGGAGAGAAAAGCATACCACACTCTGGCAGAAATGCCTGAGATAACCATTGCTGAGGAAGACGTGAAGGCAACACTCAAAAGATGTAAGAACTGGGCAGCGGCAGGCGTAGACGGTATACACAGTTTCTGGTGGAAGTCACTAACATCGACTCACAAAGTGCTGGCTCGGCTGATACAGGAGGCAATAAAGGATCCAACAACCGTACCTGATTATTTTACACTCGGCATGACGCTCATGATACCAAAAAAGGGAAACCTGTCAGAACCGAAAAACTACAGACCGATCACCTGTCTGCCCGCAGTCTATAAGATACTCACTTCGACCATCGGCCACAAGATCAATACTCACATCAAAACTAACAAAATCATGTCTTGGGAGCAGAATGGATGTAAGAGGAAGGCCCGCGGAAGTAAGGAGCTATTGGTGATCGATAATACTATCACTAAACAGGCAAAGAAGAAGCTAAAGAACATCACAATTGCTTGGATCGATTACCACAAGGCGTTCGATTCTGTTCCGCACTCGTGGCTTCTTGAAATACTCAAGATTTACAAGGTCAACCCTAAGGTGATACATCTCCTGAAGTGCCTAATGTCAACATGGCGCACATCGCTGACATGGAGCAATAAATCAGTACCCTATAGAACCTCAGAAATAAACATCAAAAGAGGCATATTTCAGGGGGATGGCCTAAGCCCGCCGTGGTTCTGCCTCGCACTGAACCCCCTTAGCAGTATGCTTAACAGATCTGCATACAGTTACTCGATGGACGCAAGGAACAGAATCAGTCACTTATTTTACATGGACGACCTCAAATTATTCACCAGAGGTAGGAAACAGCTGGAGGGGCAGTTAGAACTGGTTAGAAAGTTTAGCGAGGATATAGGGATGACATTAGGACTAGAAAAGTGTGGCGTGGTCGATGTGAAACGCGGTAAACTGGCTGAGGAAGAAAATGTAACGCTTTCCGATGGACGGACAATATCATCACTAGGAAAAGAAGACAGATACAAATACCTGGGCGTGCAGCAAACGTTTGAAATAAGGCAGCCAGAAAACAAGAAAGAAACTGAGACCGAGCTAACGAACAGAGTAACCCGAATAATGAATACACAGCTATCGGCCAAAAACAAGATAGAAGCCATCAACATCTGGGCGATCCCAGTATTTACGTACACAGCTGGCGTAATCACCTGGTCTAAAACAGACCTAGAAAGACTCGACCGGAAGATCCGAGCTATCCTGACACGGAACGGAATGTTGCACCCGAACTCAGCAATAGAAAGACTGTACTTACCTCGTAAAGAAGGAGGCCGGGGCCTGGGCAGCCTGGAGGACATCTACCTGAAAGAAGAGAAAAAAATGAGAGAGCACTTCAGGAACGGATACTCACCTATCCAGCAGTGGGTGGCAGCACAACGTTTCCCATCCACGCCTCTGGAGGAAGCAGGCACTCAAGAACCTGCTACAGAGGAGCCATCTGAGAGGAGGAAGCAAAGCTGGCAGGCAAAACCTCTGCACGGGAGGTTCTACGCCAGCTTGCACCAGTCTGAAGTGGACACGCTGAACTCTAACACCTACCTGTCTCAAGGATACCTATTCCCCCAAACGGAGGGTACACTCTTGGCAATACAAGACCAGGTTGTGCCAACACGGGTCTACACTAAGCTAATAATGAAGCAGCCAGTGGAATCTACAAAATGTAGACTCTGCGACAAAGCCGAGGAGACGGTCCAGCATTTGTCCTCGGGCTGCTCAACAATAGCCGGCACAAAATATCTATCCCGCCATGACAACATGGGGAAAGTTGTGCATCAGCTGATGTGCTTGGAGGAAGGCCTTTTACACCACTTTGTGCCACACCATATATACGCCCCTCATACGGTTTTAGAGAACGACACCACAAAAATATACTGGGACATGACCATAATCACGGATCAAGGCGCCGAGCACAACAGACCGGACATGGTGGTATGGTCCAAGAAGAACAGAACAGCCATAATCATAGACTTCTCAGTCCCACTCGACCAAAACCTATCTAAGACCTACAGGGAAAAGATAACAAAATATGAGCCGCTGGCAAGACAAATGAAGAGCATGTGGCACTTAGATAAAGTCGAGATAAAACCCTTAGTCATCAGCAGCAATGGGTTGGTCCACCGAAAGACGACAGAGCACCTCCTAGAAATGAAACTGCCCTCGAACACAATTCTATGGATGCAGAAGGCGGTTATACTGGGGACGGTCGGCATCATACGCCAGGCAATCTTCCCTCACTGACAATATGACTAGTCTTGGCCAACCGGCCCGAATAGTCATACATATCCCACGTTCGTGTGAAATCAAAAAAAAAAAAAAAAAAAAAAAAAAAAAAAAAAAAAAAAAAAAAATATATATATATATATATATATATATATATACATATATATATATATATATATATATTTTTTATATATATATATATATATATATATATATATATATATATATATATATATATATATATATATATATATATATATATATATATATATATATATATATATATATATATATATATATATATAAAATATATATATATATATATATATATATATATATATATATATATAGTAAGGGATGAATTTGGGTACAAGGCAATATCTGGCAGGAGTTAACAATCAATCGTCATCAACATCTATATTTCGAACTTTTAGCTGTTCTTCATCAGGATGCTGCAATGTATACATTGTAAAAAACTAGAAAAATAAACACCTAATAACTTACATCTGACAAGACTATTATTTAAATTAGCAAAGAGAGCATCAGAAAAACATCTCAGTTAAAATTCAATATAAAATCTCAAAAATCCTCTATTATTGCAGCGTGAATAATTTGACATACAATCAATAGGTTAAAACACAAAAGACAAGGTGAACCACAGAAAATAACACTTCAAGTTATGACATCCACAATACGTATGTCCTTCGAATTTTTGTCGAGGGATAACAGATAACTGTAAACTACACTTAGATTTTTTAGGTCAGTCTTCTTATTAATATTATTTTTATTTTCATTGATGAAACACATTTCGAGAAATGATCTCTTGTTATAATTCGAGCTGGTGCATAGTATCTCAACTTCATCGAATTTAAATGCGTGATCTAATGTGGATGAATGAGTCGCCAATGCGCATCTGTCAGGTCTCAGTCTGACGTCACTCTTATGAATGGAGATACGTTTTTTTAAGGATTGGGATGTCTGTCCTACATATACAGAATCACACCCACCACACGGAATACGATATACAACGTCGGATCTAGACGAATTGTGGACTGGGTCTTTAATTTTAGAGAAAATATTTCTTACTGTCAGTGGGTTGTATCTTGCTATTCTTATATTCTCTACTTCCTTTAGAATATTCTCCAATTTTGGTGTTAGGGATGGAATGAAGGGCAGGGACACATATCTCGGTTGTTCTATTGGGTGCGCAGTTTCTTCTCTCTCTGCCGGCGTTCTCTCTCCAACTTGTCCGAGGGTCAACGAACCTAGACACCTATCCAAAAATATCCTGGGGTAACCATTATCTTCGAAAAGGCTGAATAATCTCTTTATTGCATTTTTTTGGAAATCTGGATGGCAAATTCTGATAATTCTCTGAAACATCCCCTTAATAAGATTGGTTTTCATAGCCCAAGAATGATTGGACCTATAATGAATGTAACGACCTGAAGAGGTCGGCTTTTGGTACCAATCAAGCTTAATTATATTGCCTGGACATCTTACAACTCTCGTGTCTAAAAATGGGACTCCGTTTTCTACTTCCTCTTCCACTGTAAACTGAATATGTGTATTGAAACTATTAAAGACTGCCAACATTTCAGCTGTCATGTCCTCGGGAATAGCGAAAAATAGGTCATCAACATATTGGTAGGCAATCGGAACTTGAAAAGGTAACAGGGGAATGCAATAATTTAAAAGCACTGTCATCACAATGGAAGCCAGGATGGGACTAATTTTATTACCCATTGAACAACCGAAAATCTGGGCAAAGAAGGATCCCTTGAAAACGAAATAGCTCGATTCAAACAGAAATCTTATGATTGACAGAAACAAGGGCATCTCTATGGTTGTGACCCTGCTAATTCTGTTCCATTCAGACTGAATAATTTGTATAACTAAGTCGAGTGAAATGTTAGTAAATAAACTGACAGCGTCCAAGGAAACTAGTTTGTATCCTTGAGGCAGTGTAATATTGTTGATCTTAATACTGAATTGGAAGGAATCGCTCACAGAATACGAAAAGAAGTCCGAGAACGCCTCCGTAAGAATAAGTGTCATAAAATGGCTGAGCTCGGCTGTAGCTGAACCGATGGTACAAACAATGGGTCTCAATGGGATGTCCAGTTTGTGGATCTTGGGAAGTCCATATATTCTTGGAGCTAGTGCCTTGTAAGTGGTTAATTTCCTGGCAATGGTAGCATCGATATAGCCTTTATCCTTCAACTGTTTTACGATTTTGTTATTTTTGTTCTGGATTTCATTAGTAGGGTCTTTTCTTAATGGTTTATAGATTGATGAATCTTGTAGAAGCAGATTCATCAGTATAGCTCCCCGTCCAATTAGGGACTTACCTATCAAGAACATTATAGCTGACGTCGAAAATGCTATCAGTAATGCCACCAATTCACAACAAAACATATTAAGAGCAAAGTGCACTAATGCAATCACAAATTTTGTTCATTCTCACAATGGATCACATAGTATTGAACATTACCTTTTCTCTAATGCCAGAAAATATATTAAAGAACACAATGACCTTATTATCACAACGGCTGACAAAGGCAATGTAACAGTGGTACTTTCCACAGAACAATACATTGACAAGATGAATCTGCTTCTACAAGATTCATCAATCTATAAACCATTAAGAAAAGACCCTACTAATGAAATCCAGAACAAAAATAACAAAATCGTAAAACAGTTGAAGGATAAAGGCTATATCGATGCTACCATTGCCAGGAAATTAACCACTTACAAGGCACTAGCTCCAAGAATATATGGACTTCCCAAGATCCACAAACTGGACATCCCATTGAGACCCATTGTTTGTACCATCGGTTCAGCTACAGCCGAGCTCAGCCATTTTGTGACACTTATTCTTACGGAGGCGTTCTCGGACTTCTTTTCGTATTCTGTGAGCGATTCCTTCCAATTCAGTATTAAGATCAACAATATTACACTGCCTCAAGGATACAAACTAGTTTCCTTGGACGCTGTCAGTTTATTTACTAACATTTCACTCGACTTAGTTATACAAATTATTCAGTCTGAATGGAACAGAATTAGCAGGGTCACAACCATAGAGATGCCCTTGTTTCTGTCAATCATAAGATTTCTGTTTGAATCGAGCTATTTCGTTTTCAAGGGATCCGTCTTTGCCCAGATTTTCGGTTGTTCAATGGGTAATAAAATTAGTCCCATCCTGGCTTCCATTGTGATGACAGTGCTTTTAAATTATTGCATTCCCCTGTTACCTTTTCAAGTTCCGATTGCCTACCAATATGTTGATGACCTATTTTTCGCTATCCCCGAGGACATGACAGCTGAAATGTTGGCAGTCTTTAATAGTTTCAATACACATATTCAGTTTACAGTGGAAGAGGAAGTAGAAAACGGAGTCCCATTTTTAGACACGAGAGTTGTAAGATGTCCAGGCAATATAATTAAGCTTGATTGGTACCAAAAGCCGACCTCTTCAGGTCGTTACATTCATTATAGGTCCAATCATTCTTGGGCTATGAAAACCAATCTTATTAAGGGGATGTTTCAGAGAATTATCAGAATTTGCCATCCAGATTTCCAAAAAAATGCAATAAAGAGATTATTCAGCCTTTTCGAAGATAATGGTTACCCCAGGATATTTTTGGATAGGTGTCTAGGTTCGTTGACCCTCGGACAAGTTGGAGAGAGAACGCCGGCAGAGAGAGAAGAAACTGCGCACCCAATAGAACAACCGAGATATGTGTCCCTTCCCTTCATTCCATCCCTAACACCAAAATTGGAGAATATTCTAAAGGAAGTAGAGAATATAAGAATAGCAAGATACAACCCACTGACAGTAAGAAATATTTTCTCTAAAATTAAAGACCCAGTCCACAATTCGTCTAGATCCGACGTTGTATATCGTATTCCGTGTGGTGGGTGTGATTCTGTATATGTAGGACAGACATCCCAATCCTTAAAAAAACGTATCTCCATTCATAAGAGTGACGTCAGACTGAGACCTGACAGATGCGCATTGGCGACTCATTCATCCACATTAGATCACGCATTTAAATTCGATGAAGTTGAGATACTATGCACCAGCTCGAATTATAACAAGAGATCATTTCTCGAAATGTGTTTCATCAATGAAAATAAAAATAATATTAATAAGAAGACTGACCTAAAAAATCTAAGTGTAGTTTACAGTTATCTGTTATCCCTCGACGAAAATTCGAAGGACATACGTATTGTGGATGTCATAACTTGAAGTGTTATTTTCTGTGGTTCACCTTGTCTTTTGTGTTTTAACCTATTGATTGTATGTCAAATTATTCACGCTGCAATAATAGAGGATTTTTGAGATTTTATATTGAATTTTAACTGAGATGTTTTTCTGATGCTCTCTTTGCTAATTTAAATAATAGTCTTGTCAGATGTAAGTTATTAGGTGTTTATTTTTCTAGTTTTTTACAATGTATACATTGCAGCATCCTGATGAAGAACAGCTAAAAGTTCGAAATATAGATGTTGATGACGATTGATTGTTAACTCCTGCCAGATATTGCCTTGTACCCAAATTCATCCCTTACTGTTTCATTTCGGCAAATTTCATCTTTACAATTATATATATATATATATATATATATATATATATATATATATATATATATATATATATATATATATATATATATATATATATATATATATATATATATATATATATATATATATATATATATATATGTATATATATATATATATATATATAGTGTAATTGATCGTTTGCCAGAGGAAACAGGGAAAAATAGCTAATTTGGGTATTCGGCAATTATTGGCTGGGCAATTATCAACAATCAGGTGTCATAACATCTATATTTCGAACCTCTTGTGGTTCTTCTTCAGGATGCTAAAATAATATAATAAGTGGATACACATAACAACAAACTTCTAACAATTACTTACGTCCGACAAGATAATTGTTTAAATTTACAGAGAGATTTTTGGAGAAACATTATATATATGATTAATTTAAACTTAAATTTATAAAGCAGGTTGTTTGAATCAAATAATAAAGCAAGTTGGTTTGAAGCAAAATTGAATTGTAGGTTAATGTCACAGAACACAGTAAAACACAGAACATAAACAATCAAGTAATGACATCGACAGTATGGTCATCGGCTGGACGTTTGTCCAAGGATAATATGTAACTATATATCGCGCTGAGGTTTCCGAGATCAGTCTTCCTGTTGATGTTGTTTTCGTTTTCATTGATAAAACACATTTCTAAAAATGTTCTTTTATTGTAGTCTGAGTTGAGACACAATATTTCGGCTTCATCGAATTTGAATTTGTGGCCCAATGATGATGCGTGGTTAGCCAATGCGCATCTGTCTGGTCGTAGCTTGGCATCACTTTCGTGGATGGCAATACGCTTTTTTAGGCATTGAGAAGTTTGGCCAATATATATAGAGTTACAGTTCCCACATGAGATGCGATACACCACATCTGACTTGGACATTATGGGGATTCTGTCCTTCACATAGCTGAAGATTCTTCCCACTGTCAGTGGGTTGTATTTTGCAATTTTTATGTTTTTGACATCTTTTAAGATATTGGTCAATTTTCTCGTTAAAGATGGGAGGAGAGGTAGGGATACATATTTGATGGGTTCGTTCTGGGCTGTTGCTGCTGGTTCTTCTGTTGGTGATCCATCCTCACTTAGGTCGAGGGGCAGGGCATGAAGACATCTTTCCAAAAACATCCTAGGGTAGCCGTTGTCCTCGAAAATGTTGAGCAGTCTTTCCTCCGCCGACTTCAGGAAGTTGGGGTGGCAGATGTTCTTGACTCGTTTGAACATTCCCCTGATAAGGTTTGTTTTCACGGACCAAGAATGATTGGATTTGTAATGGATGTATCGTCCTGAGGAGGTCGGCTTCTGGTACCAATCGAGTTTGATCACATTATCTGTGCATCTCACCACTTTTGTGTCGAGAAATGGAACCCCATTATCTGTTTCCTCCTCCACCGTGAACTTAATGTGTTGATCGAAGCTGTTGAACACTGTTAATGTTTCAGCCGTCATGTCGTCAGGGATGGCGAGGAGGAGATCGTCGACGTATTGATAAATTATTGGTGTATGGAAAGGTAATAAGGGAATGCAGTAATTCAAGAGGACTGTCATTATGATCAAGGCCAGGATGGAACTAATTTTATTACCCATCGCACAGCCGAAAATCTGGGAGAAGAAAGATCCCCTGAATGTGAAATAACTGGAGTCGAACAGAAACTTTATGATAGATAGAAATAAGGGCATTTCGATGTCTGTGATCTGTTGTATTCTGCTCCATTCAGATTGAATAGTTTGCATAACTAGGTCCATTGAGATGTTTGTGAACAAACTGACGGCGTCAAGGGAAACCAGTTTGTATCCTTGAGGTAATATGAGGTTGTTTATTTGTCTACTGAATTGGAAAGAGTCAGCTATGGAATATGATATGAAGTTGGAAAATGCCTCTGTAAGTATGCGTGTCATGAAGTGACTGAGTTCTGCTGTGGGTGAACCTATGGTGGAGACTATGGGTCGCAGTGGGATTTCAGGCTTGTGGACCTTGGGGAGTCCATATATTCTCGGTGGTACTGCTTTGTATGTGGTTAATTGTCTGGCTGTGGCGCCATCGATGATACCTAAATCTTTTAATTGTTTGATAATTTTGTTATTTTTGTTTTGAATTCATTTGTGGGATCTTTTGTCAGTTGTTTGTAAATTGATGAATCCTGCAGAAGTAGATTCATCTTATGTTCATACTGATCTACAGAAAGTACTACAGTAATGTTGCCTTTATCAGCGGCGGTGATTATCAGGTCATCGTGTGCTCTGGTGTATTTTTTGGCTTTGGTGAAAAGGTGATGCTCGAAACTGTGTGATCCCTTATGGGTGTGTACGTAGTTTGTGATGGCATTGGTATATATATATATATATATATATATATATATATATATATATATATTATTACGAGATGCTCCTCGTACTGGAACGCTGACGCCAGCTTCGTCTTCGCGGAAAGTGTTAGTGCGAGAAGAAAGTGATGACTCGGATTCTTCCAGAATCCAAGGTTTCCATGTGAAAAGAGACACATTCTAGTTAGTTCCATTTTAGAATTCATTCTGTTTGTAACTCCTTTCCGCTCTGTCCAATTATAAAGTCATTTAGTTTTTCGAAATTGTGATTTATAATTGAAAGAATAAAATTCTTTTTAAAAACAGAGTTTGCGGATCGAAAATCATAATTGGCGCTGCGAACAGGATTTCGCAACGGTTTTCGGTTTTTTCAAGAAACGAACTAACTGAAAATAGTTTCCACTAGTGAACACAAACTGTTCGAGGAACCCCGTTGAGTTTTAACTCTTAGTGCGAAATTCCAAACTTCACCAACCCACTTCGACCAGAAGGAAGGACGTTCCACCCTAGGATGCAAATCTTGGTGTAAGTCCTATTTTCCACCACATTTCCTATATCACCAGTATTCTTTATTTCGATGACAGACTCATCTCATCAATTAGAGATAATTGCTGAAGAGCCAGAAATTTTAGAATCTTTGAATTCTCATAATATTCAAGAACGCTTACTTAGGAATAATCGATTTCGGCCGTATCCTATTAGAAATTTCAATAACGAAATGAATCAAAACTCTTCTAACACCCCAACACTCCCAACAGTAGCCGACCCTATGTCTAGACAAGACATCCAATTATTACTTAATTCTATTCCAGAATTTTCACCGGGTAAAAATTTATCAATTTTCATAAACGAGGTAGATAATTTAGTCTTACATTTACGTGGCAGACTAACAACCGATCTCGAATTTTGCTTGAATTTTTCGATCCGTTCGAAAATCTTAAATGAAGCACGAGACTTCATCTCTTTCCAAAATGCGACGGATTGGCCTTCGATCAGACGTGCTCTCCTTCAGAGATACGGAGATCAAAGGAACGAAGAACTATTAATTGCTGCGGTTTCACAATGCGTCCAAAAAAGACACGAAAATTATTTAGATTATTATTGCCGAATTTCAAAAACTCTGAGTGATCTCTTACAACACCTCTCTTTGAATATACAAGACCA
Organism: Coccinella septempunctata; assembly: GCF_907165205.1. Classification (NCBI taxonomy): domain Eukaryota; kingdom Metazoa; phylum Arthropoda; class Insecta; order Coleoptera; family Coccinellidae; genus Coccinella; species Coccinella septempunctata. Next base: position 32,255,163 of record NC_058189.1, on the reverse strand, counting down.
AAATCTATTAACTTATAAAAAATGCGAAGCAGAGAAATTGTCACTAAAAACATTCCAAGCAGGATTACTCGAACCTTATAGATCCTATATAAGCAATTTCGAGTTGAAGAGCTTAGAAGAATGCATCAATAAATGTAAATTTTATGATAACAGGAAACAAGAATGGGAATATTCCGAATTTCTTCGTAAATCCCAAGAAACCAAGAAGCCTTTGGCACAACCTCATTTCAAACAGAATCAAAATTATAATGATCATTTACCTAGATTTTCTAATAACAGTTTCAATCAAAATTTACCAACAAGATTTCCCAATAGCAACTCTAATCAAAACTTACCAAACATTGTTTTTCCAAATAATCAACCTTTGAGAAATAATCAGAAATTTTTCACAAATCAAGAAGTTTTTGGTACTAAACCAGGGTCAAGTATTTATAAATCGAATCCAGAACCGACACCAATGTCAATTTCGACCAGAAATACAAAACCGACGCCTATGTCGATTTCTACCAGAAATTCGAAATTCCCACAAAAACAATTATTCAACGTACAATTCAAACCCGATGATGTAATCGATCATGAAGCTGAATCTTACGAACCCGAACATTCTGAAGAAAATGTTATGAATTTTTCCGAAGAAGATGAGAATTATTATTACGAAATGGATGAAAATTTTCAAGAAGCTCCTCCAGAAACCCCAGGAACTTAGATCTCAATTCCTTGAAAATAAAATCAAAACTTCCTTACATTTATCTTCCAAAAATAAATTTGAAAATTTTAATAGACTCGGGTGCCACAAATTCAGTCATTAATAGAAAACCAGCATTTGAGAAATTTTTCCAATTTTTGTTCAAAGAAAAATTCAGTGTGTCCGGATTAGGAAATACAATTAACGCTGATGATAACATCAATATTCCACTGTTTTACGAATTAGGAATCCTCGACAATATTCATTTACATGTTGTCGACTGGCATAAAAATTTCGATGCTTTATTAGGAACATCCGATTTGCAAAAATTAGGTGCAAAGATTGACTATCAAAACCACATTTTGGAAATGAAAAATTTGAAAATACCTTTTAACCTCGAGTACTCCACGAATAAACTTAAACCAAATAAAACTATAGCAAGAAAATTTGTAAAAATTCCAGTATCCCTAGAAAATGGTGATGTTTTACTACCCGAAATTAATTTTAAAAAAATTCTCAACACCAGAATGTATAGCACGAGCAAAAAATGGTATTTGCCTAATTCCTATTTCAGAATCAATTAACGGGAATTTAGAGATTAACTTTTCGGAAAGAATACCCGTGAAATCACTATCTGAAACAGAAATATGTGCTCCTCAAATTGAAAATTCTAAATCAAAACTTTCAAAAAATATTCGTACGCAACACATGAATTCTGAAGAAAAACGAGAAATTTTGAAACTTTGTAGCAAATTCAAAAATATTTTCTATAACGAAAACTGCGATCTCTCTTTTAGCAATACTGTCAAGCATAAAATAAGAACGAAAGATGAAGAACCCGTTCACGTTAAATCTTTCAGACACCCTCACAGCATGAAAAAGATTATTCAAGAACAAATTCAAAAACTTTTAGATGATAATATCATTCGTCCATCTATTTCACCCTACAGTGCTCCAGTTTGGATTGTAGACAAAAAGAAAGATGCTTCCGGACAAAAGAAATATCGTATGGTCATTGATTATCGCCGTTTAAATGAAAAAACCATTGAGGATAAATATCCGCTCCCGCGAATAGAAAAAATTTTGGATAATTTAGGAAAAAGTTGCTATTTTTCGACACTCGATATGGCAAAAGCCTTTCACCAAATCGAAATGGACGAGGAATCAATAGAAAAAACTGCATTCACCGTGAATAATGGTCACTACGAATATCTTCGTATGCCCTACGGATTGAAAAATGGACCCAGTACATTTCAACGCGTAATGGACAATGTACTTAAAGAATATCTTCATAAGTTTTGTTTCGTTTACATGGATGGCATTGTCGTATTTTCAAAATCGTTACAAGAACATATTTGCCATTTGAAATGAAAAATGAAAATTTGAAAAAATTAGAGAATTCAACCTCAAAATTGAACTTGACAAATGTGAATTTTTGAGTAAAAATGTCGAATTCTTAGGACACTTAATAACTCCTGACGGAATATCTCCGAATCCCTCTAAACTGAAAGCTGTTGAAAAGTACCCTATTCCACGCACAATGAAGGAAATCAAATCATTTTTAGGATTAATAGGTTATTACAGACGATTCATTCAAAATTTTGCTCACATAGTTTCTCCCATGACCAAATGCCTTAAGAAAAGAGCGAAAATTAAAATTGATGATCCCGACTATGTAAATGCTTTTCAATTATGTAAAGAATTATTGACAAATGCTCCGATATTAGCTTATCCAGATTTTGAAAAAACATTTAAATTAACAACAGATGCTTCAAATGTTGCAATTGGAAGTGTATTATCACAAGACAACCGCCCAGTTGCCTATTATTCAAGAACCCTAAATTCAGCCGAAAAAAATTATTCAACCATAGAAAAAGAACTCCTCTCAATTTTAGATTCAACAAAACATTTTCGACCATACCTCTACGGACAAAATTTCATAATAGAAACTGATCATAATCCCCTTGTTTGGCTTTATAAAATAAAAGAACCTAATTCCAGGCTCATAAGATGGAAATTGAAACTTGATGAATTTGATTTCAACATAATTCATAAAAAAGGAAAAGAAAATAAAGTTGCGGATGCCCTATCACGAATTGAAATCAATAACAGATAAAATGAAGACTCTTTATTATCAGAAAATGACCTAAATATAGAAGTTTCCTCAATTTTACCTAATATTAATGATCTTCCGGTACTTAGTGATGAAGAACTTGAAAATATTTTGAACCCCCCAGACAATCGTCAAAATAACGATGATCCCAATCATCAACATGAAGCAAATAATAATGATTCTAATGCCACCATTCATTCAACTCAAGAAGACAATGGAAAAGTTATTCCAATCACGGAATCTTCTGTGAATATATATCCGAATAGAATTATTCTAAATATTGGCGAACAATACAATTTAAAATTCACAAAAAATTTTCAGAAAAATACTTACAACATAACAATAAGACAAAATTTCATGGAAAATGATTTTTCAACTTTTTTCAAAGAAATTTTTAGACCGAATGAATCTTACGGAATATTTTTCAGAGATAATAAATTACGACTCCCTTTCATCAGATTTTGCAAAGAATCCTTCAATTACTCCGTGAAACTTTATATAAGCAACACCCTTTTATTAGATGTACCTTGTGAAGAAAATCAAGTCGAAATCATTTCAGAATATCATGATAAAAACCATAATGGTATTTCAGAAACATTTAATCAATTATCGAAAAAATACTATTGGCCAAAAATGAGGAATAAAATCACAGAAATCATAAATAAATGCGAATTATGCCTTAAATCAAAATACGAGAGAAACCCTTATAAATTGAAATTTTCAGGTCCCCTCCTAGCTAAGCGACCTTTCGAAGTAATCCACATTGATACATTTTCTTTTCAAAATTCGAAGTTTTTAACAATAATTGATTTATTTTCAAAATACGCGCAATCATACCTTTTAAAAGACGGCACTGCTTTAACAATTCTCAATAAATTACGTCATTATTTTTCACATCACAATATTCCACAAAAGATTGTTTGTGACGAAGGACGAGAATTTCAGAACAAGACTTTCACAGAGTATTGTAAACTGAACAAAATCAATCTACATTTTACAACAGTGAACAATCCGAGCTCAAATTCTCCAATTGAACGATTCCATTCAACAATTTTGGAAAAACTCAGAATTCTCAAATTGAAAAACCCAAATGAAAATCCAGCTAATCTCATGATTACAGCAACATTAATTTATAATCAATCGATACATTCAGCGACTGGTTATTCACCTTTTCATTTACTTTATGGTCCATACGACAAATTACCAGAATTTGATTTGAATATGACTATTTATGAGCAGTATAACGAAAAACGAAAACAGGAAATTTTGCCATTTTTTGACCATATTTACGAACGAAATAAAAACAAAGCTCAGAAAACATTAAACAAGCTGAACGAAAAGCGAAATGACCCTCCAAATTTAGAGCAAGCAGAAGTTTACGTCGAACGAAACAGACCGAGAAAAACGGATCCACCCTTCGAAAAAATTATTGTTGAACAGCAACAACAAAACAAAATAAGTGGTCTAACTACAAAATCAAGAGAAACAACAGCGCACATACAAAAAGTCAAAAAACTAAGAAAAAACGTTTGTTCTTTTCAGGATACTGCTGATCCTCCTGATTCAGACCCAAACAAACCAGGCCCTTCAGGTCCACGAAATAAAAAGTAATGGATACTTTGAAGAACCTTTGAGTCATGCCAAAATTCTTGATCATTACCATAATTTTCTTTTCTTCATAAATATTACCAATTTGCAAGACAATTTCGATCAGTTGAACGATAATTTTAATGACCTTCAGAAAGACCAAACATTCGATGAATTACCCCGTCGACTTTTTCACCAATTGAGTTTGAATTTGGATCAAATCGAACAAATCTTACGAAAATTTGTCAATAGAAAAGTTAGAAGAGGTTTGGCTAATTTCATCGGAAAAGGTATTAAATTCATTACAGGTAACCTAGACGATGATGATCTGAAAACTATTAACGAAAATTTAGAAAGCCTTCACAACAGCAAATCTTCCGAAATCGAAAGGATAAATAAATTAACTTCTTTTGCTAATCATTTGTCAAAAAGATATTCAAAAGATTTGGCTCTGCTAAACGAAAATATTATTCATACTAAAGCATTATTCCAGAATATTGAATCTACCGAAGGATTTCGAATCATTGTAGAATACCAAATGCTTCAGTCCCAAGCACTCTTGAACACTTTATTAATGCTAGAAAGGACTATAAGTTTTGCAATGAGAGAAATTCCAAATTTAGAAGTCATTAAAGTTGAAGAACTTTATTCCATCGGGACATATCTTGAAAAAATCTATAAGACACAGCAACTATCACCAATTGATCATGTTCATCTTTTCAAATAATCGAATATGCAAAAATGTCTGTCATTGGAACGGAGGAAACTATCACATTCCTTCTCAAAATCCCAATTCTCAAACGAGTAATTGCTTCATATTCCCGAATCTACCCTGTACCCAATACCCAAGATATTGCTGTGATCCCGCCAAGGACGTATTCCATCAAAATCAACAACGAGGAATATTGGACCAATGAAATATGCAAATCAACATTGGGAAGTTCGATGGTGCTTTGCCTTCAACAGCCTACCAAGGAAGCATGCATTCTGTCAACCCCAGGTCGATGCCAAACAACACTAGTGAACAACGACTTCAACATCATCCACCCGCTGAAGAATCACCAGCTCCTGACCCTCTTCAAAAAGAACAAAACAGTACTAGAAGACTGCCATGGAATTCTATTCAGGAAATCAATCCAGGGAATCAACCTTCTAAGTTCCACCTGCCGAATTATTATTGAAGAATCCATCTACGATGACACAGTTCCGATTTTCGAAATAACTGCCAAAAACATTTCGAAAATTTCATTGAACTCCACCCACAAAATTGAATTTCACCTGAGGCATCTGAAAGAACCAACTTCAATCCTTCAAGAAGCAGAAAAACTTTCAGACCAGCCCATGTACCTACATCCAATAACTCAGGTCATTCACCAGTCTACAAGTGTGATATTGTGCTGTTTCACAATTCTTGGAATCATCTTCGTTATAAAGAACAAAACAAGGATCTCCGAGTTAATCTACAGTCCAAGGAACATCATACACGTAGAAATGGAAGACATCACCCAAGGCCACCCAGCAGATAACAGAGACGTTATCTCTTAAGGGGGAAAGTATTACGAGATGCTCCTCGTACTGGAACGCTGACGCCAGCTTCGTCTTCGCGGAAAGTGTTAGTGCGAGAAGAAAGTGATGACTCGGATTCTTCCAGAATCCAAGGTTTCCATGTGAAAAGAGACACATTCTAGTTAGTTCCATTTTAGAATTCATTCTGTTTGTAACTCCTTTCCGCTCTGTCCAATTATAAAGTCATTTAGTTTTTCGAAATTGTGATTTATAATTGAAAGAATAAAATTCTTTTTAAAAACAGAGTTTGCGGATCGAAAATCATAATTATATATATATATATATATATATATATATATATATATAATGAGGGGATAAATTCAGATGCATACCACCCGACGATATGAATATCGACAAGTGTTACGATCCGAATTGAGCTAGCCAATTTGTCATCGTCAAGGCCCCCAAATGGAGTACGCTCCACCGAAGAAAAGCAGATGCTGACCATGGTTTCGGCCTCATTTGGCCTCATCAGAGCAACATAGCATTTTTCCACGGTGGAGAACGTTTGGAATTGATGGAACTTTATTCAATGTTGTTATGTTCTAGTGGGTATTATTTATTTACCCACAGCGCCATCCAACATGAAACGGTATCCGATTCAATCCCCCCCAGATAGAAACCAAGACGAAGACAATAGCATATGTCCCATATTTTCCCTAATTCAGTACGCCGGTTCGCCTTGCGAACGTCGGACGTGTGATGGGAAGTCTGAGACGCGCTCGGTTATCGACAGAGTACGATGCCGGCGATACAATAATGAAGAAAGTGATCACGCCTAAACAGGGAGGCAATGAATGAAATAATGAGGGGATAAATTCAGATGCATACCACCCGACGATATGAATATCGACAAGTGTTACGATCCGAATTGAGCTAGCCAATTTGTCATCGTCAAGGCCCCCAAATGGAGTACGCTCCACCGAAGAAAAGCAGATGCTGACCATGGTTTCGGCCTCATTTGGCCTCATCAGAGCAACATAGCATTTTTCCACGGTGGAGAACGTTTGGAATTGATGGAACTTTATTCAATGTTGTTATGTTCTAGTGGGTAATAAATAATATAATAATAATAAATAATACCCACTAGAACATAACAACATTGAATAAAGTTCCATCAATTCCAAACGTTCTCCACCGTGGAAAAATGCTATGTTGCTCTGATGAGGCCAAATGAGGCCGAAACCATGGTCAGCATCTGCTTTTCTTCGGTGGAGCGTACTCCATTTGGGGGCCTTGACGATGACAAATTGGCTAGCTCAATTCGGATCGTAACACTTGTCGATATTCATATCGTCGGGTGGTATGCATCTGAATTTATCCCCTCATTATTTCATTCATTGCCTCCCTGTTTAGGCGTGATCACTTTCTTCATTATTGTATCGCCGGCATCGTACTCTGTCGATAACCGAGCGCGTCTCAGACTTCCCATCACACGTCCGACGTTCGCAAGGCGAACCGGCGTACTGAATTAGGGAAAATATGGGACATATGCTATTGTCTTCGTCTTGGTTTCTATCTGGGGGGGATTGAATCGGATACCGTTTCATGTTGGATGGCGCTGTGGGTAAATAAATAATACCCACTAGAACATAACAACATTGAATAAAGTTCCATCAATTCCAAACGTTCTCCACCGTGGAAAAATGCTATGTTGCTCTGATGAGGCCAAATGAGGCCGAAACCATGGTCAGCATCTGCTTTTCTTCGGTGGAGCGTACTCCATTTGGGGGCCTTGACGATGACAAATTGGCTAGCTCAATTCGGATCGTAACACTTGTCGATATTCATATCGTCGGGTGGTATGCATCTGAATTTATCCCCTCATTATTTCATTCATTGCCTCCCTGTTTAGGCGTGATCACTTTCTATATATATATATATATATAATGATTTCTATGGGTTAACTAGGCAACGAGCCAAACACCGGCAGGTAGAAAATATGAAGTTTTCATATTGATTTGTTTAAAATGTTCTGTTCTTACTATCATCTAGTTGTCATCCTAGAAATAGCACAGTCGTAAAATTCACTAAGATTATTAGTGTCTTCTCTATAATTGACCGAATTCTTTTTCCTTATGAACACCATTTCACTTATGAGTCTAGACCTTACCTCAAGCAAAATTCTACCCTGAGAAAAGCGAGAAAGAATAATTTAATCATTGTGGGACTGGAGGTTGACTTTAGGAATGTTGTGGAATCAACGATAGCTAAACTCAATCAGATTTTAAATCTAAGCCTTTCCAAGTTGAGGATCAACAATATATACAGCCTTGGTCGCTCGAGCTTGGCTCTGATCAAGGTGGAGTTTACTTCGATCCTAGCGAAATCCTTGGTACTGAAGAATAGATCTAAGCTACGTGGAACTAAAAACTATATACGTGAAGACTTGTGTGATAAGGATAGAAGAGACGAAAAAATTCTGAGGAGTCATCTCAGGGAAGCTAGAAAAAAGGAATATAAGGCTTATCTCAGAAACGGCTTTCTTTACGTAAATGGTACTAAGTATGGTCCTGAGGAGTTGTCTGGAGGTGCGAGCCGATAGTGAATGTGCGTGAAAACGATAAAGGTGATCCTTTGTGTGATGAAGTTTCTGATGGGGAAGTATCAGACGTGCTGGATGCGACCGTGAAGGGGGTGCGAGATCAGGGAGTGGCGGAAGTTGAAATTGTGGAGAGTGTGAAGTCAAACAGTGCTCCGAATTCGCCGAAACCAGTGTCGCGTCTCAAGCAGTTATCCCTAGAATATGAGCATATACAGATCTTGGACGAGTGCCGCATCCGTAAGGACGCAGATAGGATCAGCGAAGTTTTAATGAAGGCGGAGGATATTGTCCAACATAAGAAAGGGAGTCATCAAGCCTCTAGCGGCGAGAGTTCTTCAACTAAAACAACGAGGAGCAGGAACAAAGAGATTGTGGTGAATAAAAATTGATACTGCCCAATTTTTCTTTTTTGTTTGATTTGCTATTTTGCTGCATGATATTTTTTTACTATTTTTCTGCTATTTTTTTGCTATTTTTTTTTGCTATTGTTCAAGCTGCTTATTGCTTCCTGCTTTTTTGTTTTTCCCGTTTTTCACTGCATTTGTTTTGCTGCTTGCTTGCTGTTTGTACTAATTTCAGCGCAATTTTTGTTTTCATTGTTCTTTGCTTTCCCTAATTTTGAACCGCTTAACATGAAGTTGTCTCGTTTGAATGCGAGATCTTTGCAGCCCAATTTGTGTGAGTTCAGGGATATTGTACATAATTCTCAATACGATATTGTGGGGGTGACTGAGACCTGGTTTGTTGATGGGTTGGGATCAGTCGATGTGTCGGTGCAGGGTTTTAGGCTATGTCGCAGCGACAGGCTCGGGACGGGTCGGCGGAGTTTGTGTGTATGTCAGAGAATATTTGAGGTGTGAGTTGGTTAATTTGGAGGTGGAAACGGAGAGCCCCGTTGAGTACTTGTGGTTGAAGGTTCATCTGTCTGGCTATACAATCATCGTGGGTTTTTTTTATCGACCACCTGATAAAAAGAAGCGACCATCTAAGTTGAGTCCTTTTATTGACGACATGAATAAGATGTTGAGTTTAGTAAGTCCTATGGAAAGTTATTTGTTTTGTTTGGGTGATGTCAATGTGGATCTGTTGACTGGTAGAGGCCCGGTTATTGATTGTTTCTTTTCGTTTGGCCTTGATCAGATAATAAGTGAGCCTACTAGGATAACATCACGTGGAGGTTCGTTGGTGGATCCTGTTTTTGTTAATTTCCCGAGTACAATGATTAAGTCTTCCGGTGTTGTTAACGTGGATCATAGTCTTACATTTGTTGAGGTAAAACTGGTGAGAGAGAAAAAAGTTTCCAGGTTAATAAAATACAGGGACTTCTCCAATTTCGATAATGATGTGTTTCTCGAGGACCTACAAAATAAGAGGTGGAATGAGTTTTTGTACGAGTCGCATTTTGATAATAAGGTAGAAATTTTCAACAGCTTTTTAGTGAGCGTATTTGATAAGCATGCTCCTGTTGTGACTAGAAAGGTTTCTCGTCCTAAGGCTCCGTGGATTACTGACTTTATAAGACATCTGATGGGAGAACATGATCGCGCCTTGAACAGGTTTAAGAACTGCCGCAGCGATGACATGTGGAAGGAATATAAGAACTTGAGAAATAAGGTCCTTTGTGAGATTCGTAAGTCAAAAAAGTCATTTATTGCTGAGGCTACATTAGAAGGAAGTAAAAAAGCATGGATTGCGTTGAAAAATATTGGGATTTCTTGTAGATTTGGGTCGGGCTTATCTGAAGAATTGTCTGACCCAGAAGTAATTAATGATTATTTTGCACGATTGCCACCACGAATGATGCATTGTGTATGGAGAGAACTTCCTTCTATAATGATAATAAGTTTGACCGGTCATTGTCGTTTGAATTCCACATTGTAGAGCAAGCATTGGTTACCGATTTGCTTAATGGTATCAAGACCAAGTCAATGGGTGCAGATTCTATAGACATTGGGATGCTCATTTTTTGTAGGCCATTTATTGATCCATTCATACTGCACCTAGTGAATAGTTTCATTCTCAAAGGTGTATTTCCGACCACCTGGAAAACTGCTGTTGGGGTTCCCTTGCCGAAGGTCCTAGAACCAAAGACCGTGTCGGATTTACGAATTATTAGTATTTTACCTGTTCTATCGAAGGTGCTGGAAAAGGTACTTTACCAGCAGATGAGCTGTTACTTTGAAGCAAAAGAGTTGTTACCTTCCTATCAGTCTGGCTTTCGGAGGGGATATAGCACGGCTGCATGTCTCCTGTCGGTGACTGATGCTATTTTCCGTGATCTTGATCGGGGATTCATCGATGTACTCGTTCTGCTGGATTTCAGCAAAGCCTTCGACACTATCAATCATAAGTTGTTGTGTGCGAAGCTGAGATACTATGGTTTCTCTTCCTCTTCGCTGGCTTTGATATCTTCATTTCTGGCACTCCGTACGCAGACCATGAGGGTTGGTGATAGGCTTTCTAGCAGGAGGGATGTTTTAGCTGGACTTCCACAGGGATCTATTTTTGGTCCTCTGATGTACATCATCTACACTGCCGATGTTTTTTCTAGGTTGAAATTTTGCATGGTCGAACTATTTGCTGATGATGCGCAATTGTTATTCGGGTTCTTGCCGGAAGACATATTGCTGTCTTCCGACAGAATAAATTCGGACTTGGAGGTTTTACGGAATCTTTCACTGCACCATAATCTGAACATAAACCCAGATAAAAGTAAAATGTTGGTCTTTACGGGCAAGAGAGATTATGAGAATATTGTGAAGGGTTTGAACATATGTGTCAAAGGAGTAAGGCTGAAGGCATATGACAGTGCTAGAGATCTGGGTCTATTGATTGATAGAGAGCTGAATTTTTCAGACCATGTATCTCAGATTACGAGATCAGCTTTTTTCAAGCTTGAATTGATTTACTCCGCACGGAGGTATTTGACGATTGAGATCAAGAAAATGCTGTGTGAAACATTGATTTTATCGAGATTCAATTACTGTCACGTTGTGTATGGTTCGTGTGTCAATCATTTTTCCCGGAATCGCATTCAGATTATCCAAAATTGGTGCGTAAGGTTCATTTATGGGGTCAGGAAATTCGATAGAGGAATTTCTCGTAGAATTTCCTCGGAGGAAGTGCTTTGTTTGTGCGAACCAATCTCCAAGTGCAGCCCCTGAATGTGGACAGATTTTCCATCGAAATGCATTGTGAAATTTGCGGAATCAAGATAAGGTCTGGTATGCTCCTCTACGTGGTGCTGAGTGTGTATAGACCTCCGTCGGGTGATTAACATCTATTTTTGAGAACTATCGAGTATGTTCTTAACTACTGTGCTTCTGTTTCTAATGTATTATTTCTTTGTGGTGATTTGAATATAGATTACCTCTCAGTTGATGATGTCAGGCGGAAACTCCTGGTGGATTTATTTTCGAGCTATAATTTGAATGTGAAGTCTTCTGAGCCTACTCGGGTTTTCACGGATGGGTGTGGCTCTACATCCTCCACTAAGGTGGACTATATTGTTTCCAATGCTCCGCCGAATAATGCCTGCGTATATGTCGGAGAGCCGTACTTAAGCGACCACAAAGCTGTGATCCTTGATTATTGTTCTCTGGCGAAATCCCGCCCCATCAATAATAACGTCCGCGTCACAAGAAGGGTCTCACCTGATGATCTAAAATACTTCTCGTTTCTTGTTGAACAATTTTACTTCGGAATAATATACAACTGCCAATCGGTTGACACTATGTTTCATAAATTTATCGAGATACTAAAATCACTTATTGACATAGCTTGTCCATTGAAGAGGGTACGGTATTCCTTTTCGGGAAGACCAGCTTGGATAACTCCTGATATCCTTGAGGCTAGAGAGCACCTGAGAGTTCACTGGCTCAGTAAGAACTTGAAAACAACTGACTCGCAGGAAAACTACAAGGCTGCAAAATCCGAATATTCTCAGTTAATTAGAAGATCCAAGTCAGATTACAACAAAAATATCATATACACATCGGACAACCTCAATAAAACTGTCTGGCAACTTGTTAATCGTGAACTAGGTAGAGATAATGATAAGGTTAGTGCATTATCTCTCAATCTTGATGGTGAACACATTTCATGCCCTAAACTCCTGGCAGAAGCATTTGGAAAATATTTCACAGAGGTTAACGCACAGTCCCTACTGAGCTTCTTTGGAAGCAATATTTCGAGAGTTTGCACCACTCAGAAATTGCTGAATTGCAATTTTTATTTTTTTTCTGTGACCCCAGATGAGGTCCTATCAGTTATACGTGGTCTCAAGAATGGTGGAAGCGCAGGGTTGGATCTTATCTCGGCAAAAATTCTCAAGTCGGTTGTTATCGGAACATGTGGCTCATCTTATAAATTCGTCCGTTTCCTCCGGTATCTTCCCAGCTATTCTGAAGCAGGCCAGGGTTATTCCTGTTTTCAAAAAAGGCGCTGATGACAACATTTCTAACTATTGCCCTATATCAATTCTGAGTCAATTATCTAAAGTATTTGAAAAACTAGTGCACCATCGTATGAGGGAATTTCTGACCAGATTCTCAGTATTGTCCAATCAACAACATGGTTTTACGACTGGTAAATCCACCCAGACCGCATGTACCGAATTCTTGGAATTTGTTTACGATAGCTTAAATAAAGGTGGTCATGTTGCGGGGATCTTTTTTGATCTTTCCCGTGCGTTTGATTGCCTTCAGCATAGGTTTATAGCTGATAAATTATATCAGATGGGTTTCAGAGGCATATTTCTGGAATGGATTCTGAGTTACCTCTCTGATCGTGCCATATTCGTCCAAGTGAATGGGAATGTTTCCACTAAGTATCAGAACAACCTTGGTGTCCCACAGGGTTCAATTCTGGGACCACTTATTTTTCTTTTGTTCATCAACGACTTGCATGATTACTTGGTTTATTACCTTATCGAGTGCATTTTGATTCTGTTCGCAGATGACACCTCACTGGCTATCAAAGCTGGTAGCCTAGTCGAATTAAGATCCAGATGTGAGCTAGTAATCCATCTCTTCAATGAATGGTGTCGAAGTAATTCACTCATCGCGAACGTGAACAAGACTCAAATAATCAAGTTTCGCTTGCGAGGGTCGACACCAGTTTTGCCATTGGTTGTCGAGACTCGTGAGGGCGCTTTAACGTCTGTTGAATGTGTCAAATTTCTTGGGTTGCACGTGGACGAGTTTTTGAGATGGAATTCCCATATCGAACATCTGTCCAAAAAATTGAACCGATCTTTCTTTGCCATTCATCGTCTCAAGGGTTCACTACCGTTGGATGCATTAATAAATATTTACTACGGTATGGTAAATTGTCACCTCAGCTATAATGTAGTCTTGTGGGGCGCGTCTTCTGGTACCGATCGAATTTTCATTGCTCAAAAGAAAATCATTCGGTTGATTTTTGGTTTGGGCCCTCAGGAGTCTTGTAGATCGACATTCAAGAATTATGGAATTCTCACATTTTGAATTGTCTCCCGCATGTAAAACATAACATCCGTAACTTAACGAAGTGTTCTGACTTTCATCAATACCAGACACGACACAATAGTATTCTATGCATACCACAGCATAGCACTAGTAAATTTGAATCATCACCTACTTTTGTGGGGATTCAGCTATACAATCATATTCCGAAAGAGCTGAAAACATTGGATGCCAAAAGTTTCAAAGAAAAAGATCAGATCTTTATTGATCAATAAATGCTTTTACAGTACCTAGGAGTTTCTTTGTGACTCATTGAATTGATTTATGTTTCATTTATCTTTGTGGTCTTGTTACTTGCATTTAAGTGTTTATATTCGCATTTTCCTTTTTGCTTATGTTGATTTGCCCTATACATTATTCTATGTCCAAAGGATGAATAAAGAATTGAATTGAATTGAATAAATGAGCTGAATTGGCTACGCATGGATAATCGGGCTACATTGCACTTGGGTTGCTTCGTGTTCAGATTGATGAAGGTGCCATCGGTGCACGATTTGAGGCTCAGGTTGATACCAAAATGTGCCGTTCATGATCGTCATATACGTGGCGCGAACTTGCTGACGATTCCGTCTCATCAGAGGGCCAGGTTTCAAAGGTCATTCTCTTACTGTGCTGCAAAAATTTACAATGCAGTCAACTTGGATTTGCATTGAACTTCATATTCACAGTTTAGGGCACGTTTGAGATCTATATTATTCTAGAGACAGATTCAGTGATGTTTATTTTATCATATTCTATATTTTGCTTTCTATAAGTGTTAGAGGGGGTATTATTTGCAAACTTTCTATATTCGGAAAAATATTAGAACAAATCATATATCGAATACTTCTAAGCGAAACTAAGAAAATTATCATCCCACAACAACACGGATTTTACCCTGGACGCTCGGTTGACACTAACCTTACCCTGTTTGTGGAGTATATTTCCCGATCTATGGATGCCGGACATCAGGTCGATGCGATCTACACGGACTTCAGCAAAGCGTTCGACAAAATCGATCATAAACTACTCATTAATAAATTAGCTGAGGTTTGTGAAACTCCCGGTCTCCCTGATTATATTGGGACGTACATATTCGGAAGAAAACAGGTGGTGGTGGTGGAGGGACATAAATCGGCCGAATACATAAGTACATCTGGAGTACCACAGGGAAGTCACTTAGGTCCCCTTCTCTTTATAATATATATAAATGACATTATCGGATGTTTGAGGTACTCACTCGTGCTACTATATGCTGATAACCTCAAGCTTTTTCTTCGCTTGCGGACGTTGGAGGACTGCCGGAGAATTCAAAGTGATCTTGATCGTATCGCAATATATTGTGCTCAGAACAACATATTCATAAATTTTTCAAAATGTAATTACATATCTTTCTCAAGGAATAGGTCGAAGATTTCATACCAATATAACATTGATGGAAACTACATAAAAAAAGTACAAACCGTAAAAGATTTGGGAGTGTTTATTGACCAGAATTTAAGTTTCAGCGATCATGTGAATTCTGTGGCAGTCGACTGTTCGAGGATGATGGGTTTCATCATAAGAAACTGCAAAGGTTTCAAAAACGTGCGATCTCTGATTTCACTTTATTATGCTTTTATAGATAGCAAGCTCTGTTACGCCTCCGTCGTGTGGAATCCGATTTACTCTAAATACATAAATAGGCTGCAAAGAGTACAGAATAAATTTTTGAGACACTTAGCTCGTAAAACTAATATCACTATTGCCAACAGTAACTATTCTGGAATACAAAAGGAGTGTAATATTGTCAGTCTGATTGGTCGTAGGAACAAAAATGACATATTATTTTTATTCAAAATAATGAGTTCGCATATCGATTCAACCGAATTACTAACATCATTAGATTTTAATGTACCTAATCGTACAACTAGACAGCATGAAATGTTCAACATTCCCTTCAGGAGAACAAATATTGGCATGAACTCACCATTAGTGAGATGTCAAAAAATATGTAATCTACATGGCACATCTTTAAATTTTTATGAATACTCCTTGAAAAATTTCAAAAAACAACTCAAAAGTGTTACTGTATGAATATCATGATGCATTACTTGACTGTTTCTCCCTTTTGTTTTTTATCTGAATGTATTGAACTGTGTTTTGGGGTGTACTTAAGTCCTTACTTTGTCTGTTAACTGAAATTGATTTTTCATTTTTACAGAGTGGATACTGTTTTGGAATTGTTTCTGTTTGTATCCCTGTATTTTCTAAATAAATAAATAAATAAATAAATAAATAAATTCGTTGTGGGAATAAGGACAAATACTTTAGAACTTTTAAAATACAATACAATACAATACAATATCCTCTTTATTTCATGGTATGTAACCATAGAGCATAGATACATAAGAGAAACAGTGTCAAGTGTCATGCGCATAGTTAAACCAAAAAATCAGACAAAGAATATGGTTCCAATTCTATTACAAAATCTCTCACTTTTTCCTTGAACAGTTTGAAATTATTCAATCTCTTCATGTCATAAGGTAATCTATTAAAATCTCAATACACATATAAGAGGGATGTTTTTCGGTTAACGATAATCTATGTATGGGATAATGTAAATTTAACGATCTTATAGGGTAGTGACTTCTAATCGTGTGGGCTGAGAAAATCTCCCTATTTTTGAAAAAGAAAATTAAGCACTCCACTAAATATATACCATATACAGGTAAATAAGTATCGACTGTCTGCAATCCCAAATAACCCCCAATCTGAGTATATACCATATATTGTAAGCAATCTGTTTTTTCTAAATACCCCTCTGCATGACTGATTAAATTTCATTTTGAACATATATCTTATAATCCTTTTTTGCACAATAAACAGTCTTTCTACTTCACAGCATGATCCCCAAAAAATGACGCCTTAGCGAAGCAAAGATTCAAAATTCGCGAAATATACTATTTTCAAGTTCTGAACACTCGAATACTCTGAAAGAGTCCTGAGACCATATCCAACCCTGCAGAGCTTTGACTCCAAGTGATCTATTTGATAAGACCACCTCAGATGCCCATCCAGAAATAAACCCAGAAACTTGACAGCATCCTTAATTTCCACCTCATTTCCATCGACGCAAAGAACACCTTGTCTAGCTTTATTCGATCTGCTAGTTCTAAACAAAACAGCTGATGTCTTACTGTGATTCATCACTAGCTTGTTCTTTTCAAACCACATTTTTATTTGTTGAAATATAAATTCCAATTTAGATTCTATATCCTCAAAATCTACACCACTAACTATCACGTTAGTGTCATCAACAAATGAGGTTAACCAGTTCAGGATCTCCTCATTCAAATCGCAAATATCAATCAGGAAAATTAAAAATAAAAGTGGACCCAGGACACTGCCCTGAGGAACCCCATAATCTGACTGAACTATGTCAGATCTCACTTCTCTGCCATTTCTAACGATAGAGACCCGTTGTGATCGTCCAGAAAGATAAGAAGCAATCCATTTCTTCGCATTGCCCCTGACTCCCAATCTTTCCAGCTTCTCCAATAAGAACGGCCTGAATAAGCAATCATATGCGCTCGCCAGATCTATAAACAGACCGAGACCAAGCTTATCTTCCTCAATTATCTTCAATACCCTCTCTGTAAATTGATACAACGCGGTCTGAACTGAACGTCCCTCCAAAAAACCATGCTGGGAAGCGTTAAAGACCTTACAATCGTTCAAGAACTTCAATACTCTATTACACATAACATGCTCAAAAATTTTTGAAAAACTGGACAAAATACTTATTGGTCTATAACTCTCAAAAGAATCTATGTCTCCTTTTTTGTATATAGGCTTTATTAATGCTAATTTCAAATGATTAGGAAATATTCCATGTTTTAATGAGTTATTAATTATTTGTGAAATGACTACTTTTATCTCATGGACACATTTTTTCATTATATTAACAGGGATTCCATCATCACTACAACAGTTTTTGTTTTTGATTTTGGTTGAAATTATTTGTTCTATTTCATTAGGAGTTGTTGGTTCCAGATTCATGGCTATTGAGGTCATAGGCAATTTGCATGAGAAAGGCACATGATTCAAACCATTCATCAAGTTTGGAACCATTTTTTTGGGAAATTTATTATATTCCTCAACATATTTGGGACCTTTGTTGACAAAAGATTCGGTTCTAGTTTTTTTACCTATTATATCATTGCAGATAGACCACATTGATTTATTTTTATTATCTGAGAGTTGAATTTTCTCATTGTAATAATCGGCTCTAGCCGCTTTAAGAAGTTTATCATAATTAATTTTTTCCTGTTTGTATGCATTATTAAAGGAACTATCACAAGATTTCAGAGTTAGTAAAATATCTAATCAAGCCTTACTTTGTCGAACAGCATCGTTGTTATAATAATTAATAGTTTTTCTCTTCATATTTTTAAATGCTTTCAAAGGAAAACATTTTTCGAACAAACGCAAGAAATTATTGACAAAATTATTCCATTGCAAGTCAACTCCTGATTCCTCTGTTAAAAATACTGTATCCCAGTTCACCTGCAAAAGATCACTCCGTAGCATTTCTATAGCATCATCAGTGTATATTCTACGACAAGTCATATTTTTAATATGGTTTTCCATCACAGAGAAACCTATTTTTTGCCCAAAGTGATCCGAAACAGCTGTTCTGAGTACTTCAGATTGAACATCAAAATTAACAAATATATTATCCAGGCAACTCCTGGTGCGCTCCGTAATCCTTGTTGGTTCAAGAATTGAGGGAAATATTTGAAAAAGATTCATTCAGGTTAGGAAATCCGACATTCTCATTGTGTTCATCAACAGATCCACGTTGAAATCCCCAGCCAGTATCACATACTTGTTCCCACTTACAGCCACTCTTAGGACTTTTTCTAATTGAGCAGTGAACACATCAAAATCACTGGTCGCACTGCAAGGTCTGTACACTGATTCCTATCAGTTCCATTCTCCTGAATGAAACTTTTGCCACCCAAACACATTTCAGCTGCTGCACACTCTTTTTGTCCAATTATCGAGAGATCTTCCAATTTTCTTCTCCTTTTGCTCTTGACGTCTTGATGAATATAGATGGCTGCTCCACCGTGCTTACCTTTCGGTCTGCAAACGAAAGATACAAGATTGTAATCATTTAACTTATTTATCAACTCATCTTCACTTTTCCAATGTTCCGTTACACAGACTGCCTTACAATCGGGTTGAGTTGAAAGGAAGTGTTGGAGGGTATCAACACTGTTTCCTATTAATTGTAGATTTTGATGTATCACTTCGTAAGTTCTTTTAATATTATGTTTCAAATTCTGTGATGTTACTTTGCTTTTCTCGAAATGCTGTTGGTTCCCTATAAAAAATTATCTGCAGGACAATTCTTCTTATAGACTTGCATGTTAAAGCGTTTTATGATTATATTCACAGGCCAAAATTCCGGATCGTAAACTTCATCTTTTTTTGAAAAGGGTACCTTCACTAGGAAACTCCTGAGACTGCTTCTTTTCTCCTCAAACGTTAGCTCTTTAACTTCCACCACCTCATCCTTGAAATTTGTTTTTTCCTTGATAAAATTCTCTATCATGGGTTCGGTGACGTGATCCTTTACACGACTAATAAAAAACCACGCTTGCCTCTCCTGCCCAACAAAAGAGTTTTCGTTATCATTCACTTCGCAGGTTCCAAATCTTAAAGATCTGTATTTTCTCTTTCTTTTGTTGTTCACGTTGATCCACTTCTCATTATTCTCGCTGTTAGATTTTCCCTCAGATTTCTCATCAGCAAAGCGATTTGTGGTTAGATTTGATTTGTCAACTCCTTCCTTCACCTTGTCATATTTACCTAGGTCGATGACTTCATTCATTTTCTTTCTTTGCGCATGTTCCAGCTGCTGCATTTTACCTACTGAATTTTGAAAGAAAAATCCTTCCTCTTTCTGATGACTTCTGATTTTATTGTTTGATGTTCTGGTAGATCTTTCCACCTCTTGCCTGTCATCTCCCTGCGCCAGGTTTAGATTTTTTTCAAGTTGTTTTATCTTATCTGCTTGAGATAAGATTTCCTTTTCCATAACAGAGATTTTGTATTTCAACAATGAATTATTTTCATTCATTAAAATATTTTTATCCTCCAACTCTCTAATTATCTTCATCATAATCTCAATTTGGGTAGTCTTTTCAGTTATCTCGAACTTACTTGTTGACTGTTTGATGTTTGTTCCATCAGAGTTCTCATTCGAAACTTCGTCATTTGCGACTTCACCGACTTTGTTATTGTCGGCACAGCAAACAATGACCGAATCACTCACCATTTTCACCTGTTTAAGTTTTGTAGTGCAACTCGGGTGAAATACCCTCGCACATACTTGGCACTTAACCGCTTTCACAACACCTCTACGGCAACAACCGCAGATCGTCTCTCCAACAACCTTCTCGCTCGACATCTCGCTCGATAATATATTTGGCGACGTTTCGCATATGATTTGTTTCTTTTCTGGTCTTGATGTCATGTTGTATTACCATGGTTTGGACCATTATCAATGTTATTTTTTTGGGGCCTCTCTGAAGTGTAAGAGTAGTCATAGACTAAACTTCGCTTCAGTTGGGTCCCTAACATCTTCAGAGTGTATCTATATGATTTCATTCTAATTTGACTTAGCCTTGCGGCTTTCACACTCCTCTCCAGAGGGAAATTCACTTATCCCAGATATCTCAAATATCAAAAGGATTAAGTTCTGTTGGAGCCCTTTCCAGGTTTTCAGGCTCGTGGTGGTGGTCGGGTCCGGGTCGCTCCTCGGCTCCCTGCTGTAGGTTGGATTCCTGCTCCACCCGCACTTCCTGTCGGAGCAGACGGTGTTCCTCTGCATTCCCCATGTACCTACTTGCGTACAGTTCTCGCCGTTCCGAGCATTACCGCTTTCTGCATGACTTTATAACTATTTTCGTCCAACTGAAGTTTCCCCAAGTTCTCTAGTAGTTTCTTCGGTATCAGGTCTGTAGATGAAATGACAATAGGGAGAGACTTTATATCTTTTAGCTTCCACTGTCTTCTGGTTTGTTGCTCGAGATCTCTGTATTTTGAAATTTTTTCAGTGTGTCTATCTAGAAGATTGTTATTATTTGGAATTGCCACGTCGATCAATAGTGCTGTGTCCTCATCCTTATTGAGCAATATGAGGTCTGGTCTATTGTGGGTTATTTTCCGGTCTGTGAGAACAGTGCGATCCCAGTAGAGCTTGTGATGTTCGTTTTCCAGCACAGCATCCGGATGGTAATTGTAATAATAATTATTATTTTTTTTTTCCTTCGTGTGAGGGGAAAACCCTTTATGGGCGCCCAGAGGGTCCGCACTCTAGGTAGTGTGAGACTCCGAGATCTTGTTTGGCTACTCACTAAAAACCCCTCACACATTCCACGGAGAAGTTCTTCGTCCAGCCCTTGCAGCGTCCCTTAACAAAAGAGATGAGCTGCAAAGGCATCTAGAGTTCATAGGATCTGATGATATGCAGTGACCCAAGCAACACCGCCTTCTGCATTCTGTGCGCTAGTATCTCGGCCCAAGATCTGCAGGCCGGAATAATCTTCAATTCTTCCACGTAGTTGGCTCTCATTCCTCCGAGACATCCTATGATCAGTACAACCATCCTGACTTTATGACCCGGGTACATAGTTCCAAGCTCGAAAACAAGATCTTTGTATTTTTGCCTTTTCTGCTCTTCCTTCATCACCATGTTGTTTTCTGCAGGGGATGAGAATTCCACGACGAACAATTCCTTCAGCTCTTTGTCCAAAAGAAGTAGTCTGGCTTTATTGCATTGATCTGCCGTGTTGTTGAGACAGGATAGTTCCAGTATATTCGAGCTTTCTCGTTCTGGACCACCGCTTCAATCTCCAGAGGCACATATGGTAGCACCGGTTCTTTGTCTATCTCATATGTCGCCCTCAGATGGAAGTAGAGAACTCGGAGTGCCGTGTTGTGTCTCTCTATATACCCCGATGGAGCATGGACTTTGCAGGCGGAAAGAATGTGCATAATCGTTTCTTGTTGACTATGGCACGCTCTGCACGTTGTTGGGGTGTCCATTTTCATGATGTTCTTTTTATACCATCTGGTATTTATTACTCCATCCTGACACGCCATCACAAATCCCTCCGTCTCTGACTTAAGGCTAGCCGACTTTAGAAAGGCGAAAGACAATTCTTCCGACAGATCTTGGTCTTTTAAACTCCAGAAAAATATGGAGTGCAGGCTCTTACTCATATGATGTTCGAGTAATGTATTCGACTGAGACTTCCGGATCAGTCTTGCTAGCCTTCTTTGGTCCGCTTGAGTGATCGGTGCTCCAGCACGCTCAGGATCGATCGACACGCCGGTTATACCGAGCTTCTCCAAGGCTCTCTGTCCAGCTCGGAATAGGAAGGCTCCGTGGTTCGCGAGTTCATGCTGAGCTACAAACTTCAGAAGCGGATCTTCACTTCTTAGGACCCTTACTGCTGTTTATAATGTTTGTTGATAGTGTTGATATTCCAAACATTGCAATCCTCTACCCCCCTGGCTTCGGGGGAGGTATATCCTCTGAATCGAGCTATTTGGTTTTTTTTTTTTTTTGGTGTAGCAGGGGGAAAATCTGCAAGACAGACGAACCACCCTCATCTCCTGAGGGGGAACAGTGTGGGGTTTCTCACTCTCCTGAGCTCGAGACCCACTAAAAACCCTACTGCTTCTTGAATTTTGGTTCCGGGCATTTGCCTATAAACCGTTCATCTCTTGGTCGGTTTTCTTCTCGCACACTATCGTGCTGGGATTTATGCGTTTATCCTCTATTGGATTAACACTTTATTGAAATTTTCAATAAGTTTCTGTTGTTATTTTAATCTCTTTTTAATTGATCTCTTGGTCTCCTTCGGTAAATTCGCATTCTCCTTTTGTCTTCCTCTGGGTCGTAGTCCACTAGTCTCCTGAGTTCTTGATTCGGATGGTTTTTCGCTGTTTCGAATAATTTCTCTGCTTTTCTGTTCATGAATTCCGGTATGGTTTCCCATTTCAGGTCCTTATAAATCTGTCTATTCCTGACAAACCAAGGTGCATCTATTGCACATCGTAGCAGCTTGTTTTCAGTGGCCTGAATTCTTTTGATATGGCTCTTTGCCGCGAAACCCCAGGCAACTGATCCATAAGTCAGTTGAGGCCTAGCAACGGCTTTGATTATCTTCAATTTTGTCTCTTTCGACATGTGGCTTCTTCTTCCTATCAGAGGATAGAGTCTATTCATCGCTGCTTTCGTTTTGTCGATTGCTTGTTTGATATGACTTTTCCAAGTAAGTCCTTTGTCAAGTGTTATTCCTAAATATTTGGCTTCATTTTTCCAGTCGATTTCTTCGCCGTCAACATCCAGTTTCGTTGTGGGTCGCAGTCTTCTCTTCTGTAGTATTGCTTGGCTCTTTTGTCCATTGAGCTTGATTTTCCACTTTATGCACCAGTCATTTGTTTCGTCAATCGACTCTTGTAGAACTCGTTCTATTATTTCAGGATTTCGGTGTCGAGTTGCTATGCCTGTGTCGTCAGCATATAACGTTAGCATGGTTCTTGGATTTTTCGGAATATCGTGGATGTATATGTTGTACAGAAGTGGCCCAAGTACTGATCCTTGGGGTACTCCAGCCTCTATATCTCTTGTTGAGGAGCATTCTCCTCCCACTTTCACGTAAAATCTTCTATTTTTGAGATAATTCCGTATCAACTTGCATATTTTGATCGAATATCCAGCACATCTCATCTTATATATTAATCCTTCATGCCATACTCTGTCGAATGCTCTGGCGACGTCTAGTAAAACAAGACCTGTAGCTTGTTTATTTTGGAATCCCTCTGTTATGTACTCTGTGAGCCTTAATAATTGTTGTTCTGTTGAATGCTCTCTTCTGAATCCGAACTGTTCTGGTGGAATTAGTTTCAGATTTTCGGTTTCCTCATTTAGCCTCGTGGCGATAATTCTTTCTACTACTTTTCCTAAAGCCGACAGTAGACTTATCGGTCTGTAGTTTTGTGGAAACTTCTTCTCTTTGAATGGTTTATTGAATACTATGACTTCTGCTGTTTTCCATTTTTCTGGGTAGTGTTCTGTCCTCATAATTCCATTCGCGATATTAGTTAGAGCGGCTATACCTTTTCTAGGTAATTTCTTTAACATAACATTCGTTATTTTATCGCTTCCGGGAGCTTTCCTCTTCTTCAAACTTCTAATTATTTCCCTGATTTCATTTGGCGATGTTGGCTTGTCTATTTCAGCAGTCGCTGGTAATTCATCCATTTCTTCATCATTTTCTTCAACCAGTTCTTCCAAATCTTCATTATCGTCGTCTATCCTGTAATTTATTTTCGATTCTCGTTCGATCGAGTCCGCCAATGCATCTGCCTTATCAGTATTGGTATAAGCCATTCCCCTTTCTCCGTGTAGGGGTGGAATTTTAGTCTTTTCTCCTCGTAGGCTTTTTTGCATTCTCCATGCAGAATGATCGATTGTATTCAGTTCTTGAACCCTTTTGTTCCATCTGCTTGTTCTTAGATCTTTCAGGGCATTTTTCAGAATTTGGCTATGTCGGTTGAGGTTCCTTCTATTTAGATCATTTTTGTTCATCCTATATATTCTTCTGAGTCTTCGATTTTCTTGTATAAGATCTTTTACTTCTTTAGGCGTATCGCCATGCGGATGACTTGGAGCTGGTCTCTTCACTCTTCTCGTGCTTTTTTCGTAAGCTTTCAATATAATCTCTTCCAGTTTATCAACCGCACATTCCAGATCGTCTGGAGTGTTTATTGTTGGAATTTCTGTTATTTCCGATTGTATTAAATGGCTGTATTTAGTCAAATTGGTATATTCTCTCATTTCCAGCAGTTTTTCTCTTGGTTCTTCTCCAATTGTCAATTCCACGGGATTGTGGTTTGAGGTTCCATCTTTCAAAGTTTCAA
This sequence comes from Coccinella septempunctata, assembly GCF_907165205.1. Classification (NCBI taxonomy): domain Eukaryota; kingdom Metazoa; phylum Arthropoda; class Insecta; order Coleoptera; family Coccinellidae; genus Coccinella; species Coccinella septempunctata. The sequence goes on along the minus strand of NC_058189.1, from coordinate 32,230,198 downwards.
TCGAGAATTCTTCAGTTATATTTTTCAATATCGCGATATCTATTACATCTGGTATTCCTCTTCCAAAAGCAAGATATGTCGGTAGCTCTGGTCCAATAACTATGGCATTTTGTTTTTCGGCGAAATCCTTGAGTTTTTTGCCATTTCTATTCTCTGTTATGCTATTCCATAATGGGGATTTACAGTTGAAATCTCCGATGGAGATTTTCGGGTTTGATCCTTCCAACATGTTGTTTATCTCTTCTTCCAATAGATTGTTTTGTGGTGGCTTATACGCCGAGGTTATTTCGACTCTTTGCCGATTTAATTCGGCAACAATCGTCACTTTTTCTGTTTTTCCTTGTGTTTCGTCGGATCTACTTTTAAAGTAGTGTTTCAGATCTGTTCTCACCAATATTGCTACTCCTCCTCCGGTGTTTGTAATTCTGTCACATCTATATGTTTCATAATTCATGAAATTCAGTCTTCTGTTCCGGTTTATTCTTGTTTCCTGTAGGGCTATAATATCAGGTTGTCTTTCTGATATTATTTGTTCTATCTCGGCTTTCCGAGTGTTGATCCCGTTTATGTTCCACGAGATTATCTTGAGGGATTTCTTCCTAATATCCGTAAGGTCCATTAATTCAGTTTACTGAATAATGTTTGGAGTTTTTTCTCCATTTCCCTCTCAATTTTCAACATTATCTTGTTGAAAATTTTTTCCGTGAAGATATCTAAATCATCAGCTGATTCAGATATCTTTTTCTTCTCCTGTTGACTGTTCACAGCTTGTTTCATTGTAAGCTTTTTCTGTCCTTCTTTTTTCTGGACGGGTTTTGGAGTCTCCCTCTTCTTTTCCTGCTCTGTAGGTTGGATCTTCGCTACTTCCTGAATTTTTTGTTCAGAAGTTGTTGTTTTTGTTACCTTCTTTTTCTGTTCAACTGATTTTCGGGAATTTTTCTTTCTGGTCACCAACTTGAACTCGCTACATCCTTTGTAGCTAGCTGGATGGCCCTCTTCTCCACATAAGACGCATGTGGCATTTCTCTCTTCACCTTTTCTGGTGAGTGTGCAGTCATTGCTGCTGTGGCTTTCTGAGCACTTCACGCATCTCCACGGGAAGGAGCATTTGTTTTGTGCATGCCCGTACCTTTGGCACCTAAAGCACTGGCTTGGACTTTCAGGCCTCTTTTTATGCTCAACCACAATACAGAGGTTGTAGAGTCGCTTCACTTCGAATATTTCCTTTTTCTGGGTTTCAACCAGGTAGAGAGGTATTTGTTTCTTTGTCTTGTTCGATGTCATTCTGGACACCTCAGCGTCTGTTATTCCCTGGAATATCAGGTCGTCCTTAATCAACGCAAGATCAGCGTCGATTGGTAAATGCCTAATAACGGCATATATCTTCTTCTCCTCCTCCATTTGGTAGGTAAAAAATTCTTTACCATGCTGCTCGAAGAATGTAGTGATTTTTCTAAAATCATCTACGGTTGACGCGATGATTTTTATACCGTCTTTAACTGTAGTTGCACGGTTGTAATTTATCCTTTTTGTGTAGAGAGCTTTAGATATCTCTACCCAATCTGAGGTGCCCATCATCGTGATGGGTGGAATTTTATCTCTTTTAGGCACTTCCGTTGCCTTCTTGACAGTCTCCTCATCAGAAGAGGAGCTTTCTTTTCGCGCGCGTTTAGTTGGGGGCGCGTTTGGGGCCTTCGCGACCTGCGTTGAATCATTTTTCCTTGTTTCGGGTTGTGAAACAATTCCATTAAGGGAATTATTTTTGGAACCCGCTACCGGCTTTGTGATTGCGGCGTAAGTGGGAGATTTCGTCATATTATTGCGGGTCATTTCCTCCCTCAAGAGGCGCATCTCACCGACCAACTGTGACACAGTTTCAGTCAGTTTGACTATTTGAGCTTTCAACTGCCCATTTTCTTCTCTGAGCTTTACAAGCTCCTCGTGTTCGCCTTCGCTGAACTCTTCAGCATCGGTCGCTTCCATGTAGGAGCCCTCATTATCTGAGGTTTCCGACATGGTTTTATAATCAAAAATCTCAAAATATCAAATAATTTGAAAATAATAAAATATTCAGAAATCTTCACTAAAATAGTCTAATATAAAACTATGGTATAAAGCCGAATGTCTTATACGCTATGATAAAAATCAGAAAAGAGATACGAAAAATAAGCTCACCTGATGTTTTCTGCAGTACCAACGAGAAAATAAAAAAATTCTCTGGACACTTAGGATGAACACCAACTTTGAAAATTTTAACGAATTAAAATCCCGATAACAAATATAGAACCTACACAACTTCACAGACGAAATCAAATATTCCGTAGCTTGGTTAGTGGGCACTTTCACCTCCGCTTTCTCTTTTACGGCACTGTGACACTTCGACTTTCTCGTCCGCTTTCTCTTTTATAGCACTAGGAGAACTGTAGCACGTCTTCTCCTGTCAAGCGAATTGGGCGAATTTGGGTGAAGGCTACGATTCATGTTCATCGTTTTTCTTGTTGACCTATCAAGATCGAGGAATTCGTTCACCGTCCAGTTTACCACCCCGAAAGAGTAGGTAAGTATCGGGATGGCTAGCATATTTGTAGCTGATACTTTATTCTTTCCTGACAGCTGTGATTTCCAGATGTCTCTCAGCTTCTTCTTGTAGCTGGCTGATAAGGCGTCCTTTATCTGGGTTGTCTCCAGTACTCCCCTCTGTTTCATCCCGAGAAACTTGTAAGTTTCTCCCTCTTCCAGACGTCGAAAAGTCATTCCATCTTCCAGTTGGATATCTTCTCCTGGATCATCAACCCTTCCCCTGCGGAGATGAAAAACAGCACACTTGTCCAAACCAAATGACATTCCCACTGCAGAGGTGTAGTCGGAAACGATATTCAATAGTTGCTGTAGTGCGGTCCTGGAGGGAGCGTAGAGTTTCAAGTCGTCCACATACCGTCACTCCGTCCAAAATATTTTCGCATGCGGGTGTAGATTTTTGCGGTCCTTTCTTTCTTACCATGAGTAGACACCGGGGTGTTAAAACTTCCAAAGCTTATGTATGCCTTTTTGTATGTATGTCGACTAAGGCCATTCACGTGGAATTGGTCTCGGACTTAAGCAAGGATGCCTTTATTGCTGCGCTGCGTAGGTTTGTAGCACGGAGGGGTAGATGCTCACATCTTTATTCGGATCGAGGGAGTAATTTTATCGGTGCGAGTAGAGAATTGAATGCCTTGGTTCAAGAATGCGCTGAATATGAGGCAATTACCCATCACTTTTTACCCGGTCACGCCACACACATGGGAGGTTTATGGGAGGCTGGGGTCCGGTCCGTAAAATCTCACCTCAAAAGGGTAATCGGTGATCAGATTTTAAATTATGAAGAATTTTATACCCTTCTTGTTCAAATAGAAGCTGTGCTCAATTCTCGACCTCTCACACCAATCAGTTCAGATCCTAATGATCTGTCAGTGCTAACTCCCGGGCACTTCTTAACATTAGAACCCTTGAGTGCCGTTCTCGATGACGATTATGCGAATGTCAAAATAAATCGTTTGAAAATCGTTGAAGTGCCAGTTCACGATATTGAGGAAAAATCGGATCTGTAACCTTAAACGGAAGAGGTACCACGTATCTGCCTGAGGTGGTTCGACAAACATTATTCTTATAAATATCCTCACATTCACCTTCTGGAGGAGAGGTGACCGAGTCCGGTACTGTTTCTATTTCAAAAAACTGTTGCATTAAATTATCTAAAAAATCTTCAGAGATTGTGTTAAGGAAGGAATTGACCTGCAAGGCGATCGGTTCGTGTTCGATCCTTCCCAACAAGACGTAACCGAAAATAGTTCGAAGAGCGTTAGGACCCCCATTGATTCCAGAAATTGTCTCATTCAACAAAAGATTGGCGAACACATCGCAGCCCAACAATATATCAACTTCACCCGGTACGTAATACTGCGGATCTGCCAGAGGCAGATCTTTTAAATACCCCCACGAAGTATTATCTAATCGATAAGTCGGCATATTATCACATATTTTGGGCAAAATTACCGCGTCGATCGCCAAAACTAAATCTGAGTTACCAATAGGTCTAAGTTTAATTTGCGCTATTCCTTTGTTTACGACTCGCGTATTACCTACGCCATTTATAACCACAGAGGAAACCAATCGAGGAATATTTAGAGCGTTATAACATCCTCTCGATATTATAGAAATTTCTGAACCGGAATCTAGCAGTGCGCGAAATTTCTTTTGCGTTCCATCATATGTTTGCACCTCGACCATCGCCGTACCACAGAACTTGACTTACTTTATGCGCCGTACCCAATATCATAAAGTAAGTCAAGATCGGTGTGTTCTGTGCCCAATATGACGCAGCGTGAGCGAGAACGTGGTGGGGTACGAGCGGTAAAAGAATGTTCTACGGACGTGGAGGGGCTAGGCGCCGACGCACCTTCCCGGTTTTGATCCGAATTAACTCCACTCGAATCTGTGACATGATTTCCAAATTTTTCAGTTTCCCAATGAAGCGTCGTGTGATGTTTTTTACTACCGCATTTGCGACACGCTGACTTGGATTTACATCTATTCAATGTTTGAAGACAACTTAAGCAAGAAAAACACAACGTTCGGCTTTTACAAAAGGCATATCTCTCCTTTTGTGTTTTATTCAAATATTCGCTACAAGTATAAATATTATGACCTCCTGAGCACAATACACATTGGGGTGTTTTAACCTCTTTTCGCGTCAGAAAATTATGAGTTGGTTTCGAAGGGAACGATTTAGAAGCCTTCGAAATTGATTTTGGCATTGGGTTACTTCCAGATATATTCAACAGTCCATTACAATGTTTTTCTAAAAATGTAAATAGCGTTTTATATTCATGAATAGATGTAGAACCATATTCCCTTTCGAATGCCCTAGCTGTTTCCGTATCTAAGCGTGATAACAACATATGAGTTAGAACGAAATCGCACTCTATGTCAACATTCATATTTTTCAGACTTTGTAAATTTATGGAAAATGTATCCAATAACTTCCGCAGTAAATGAGGATCTTCTGACTTTAAAGGAGCGAAATTTTCTATTGGCAGCCAATAAGCACGAGCTTGAGCTCGAGGATTGGTATAACGAGTAACCAAAGTTTCATAAGCGGTTTTATAATTCTCGGTTGTGGCTTTCAGATGTTTTATTAATTCTAAAGGAGTACCGGTCAGCGAAGTAATCAAATAATTGAATTTTTCCACGGGCTTGAGCGCTGAATTAGTATGAACTAAAGCATCGAACATATCCTTGAATCCAGGAAAATCTCTAATATCTCCGGAAAATCGTTGCAAATCGATCTGCAGTAGTTTTACATGCGGAATATCAGCATTAGTTTGATCACCTGAAGAACCTGCATAGCTCAAATGAGAAACTACATCGAATAATTCCGCATAAATGGATTTGATGTCATAAAACATTTCTAAGAAATCACTTTTAACTGAATCTTCGGCGTTCAGGTCTGCCTCTTTATCCGCGGCTAATAACGATAGAACGGAACTGTGACTTCTATTAAACTCGTCACTCAAATCCTTGAGAGAAGTATATCGAACCTTGAATTTGATACGAAATCCAGCGTCCCCTTTGGCGAATAGTTATTTAGCGTTCACAGCGAAATATTTGTGATTTTATCAAGTATTGTATCCACTTTCGGAAAATTGCGTCTCATGCGGAACACAGCGATTCAAAATGGTGGAGGAAAAATTGAAAGAAGCTCTCCAAAACGATATCATCGAACACGTAACAGGACCAAGCGAATGGATATCTCCCATAGTCGTGATTTTCAAACCTGGAAGTGACATCCGATTATGCGTTGACATGCGAAGATCAAACCAGGCAATACTGAGAGAGAACTACCCTTTACCGACGTTCGAGTCATCCATGACAAAATTGAAGAACGCGAAACTCTTTTCAAAACTGGATCTTGTCAGCGCTTACCACCAGCTAGAGTTACATGAAGGAAGTCGAGCCATTACCACATTCATTACCCACAAGGGAATGTTCAGATATAAAAGACTCATGTTCGGCGTAAACTCAGCGCCAGAGATATTCCAGCGAACCTTGGAGGGAATCCTATCCCCCTGTGAAAACTGCTTGAATTATTTAGATGACATCATTGTATTCGGCAGTACCGAAAAAGAACACGACCGATGTTTGGCAAATGTGCTCGACGTACTTCATAATCATAATATCCTGCTTAACGACAATAAATGCTTGAAGAAAGTCAAAGAGGTGAAGTTCCTGGGGCACAAGCTGTCCGCTGAAGGTATTGATGCAGACGATCGTAAAGTCGAAACGATTATAAATTTCAGACCCCCTACTACAAAAGAAGAAGTGAGAAGCTTTCTAGGCCTGGTAACCTATTTGGGGAAATTTATTCCGGACCTGGGAACCACTACGGAGTCCCTTCGACAACTGATGAAACATGAAGCAAAGTTCACGTGGACTGAAGCCCATCAGACATCCTTCAACAGACTGAAGAATGCATTAGCCAAACTCCCGACTCTATCTTATTTCGACCCAAACCTTCGTACACGATTAGTTGCTGATGCAAGTCCAGTGGCGTTAGGGGCGGTGCTGTTGCAATTCGACGAACAACAATGCCCCCATGTGATCTCGTTCGCTAGCAAGAGCCTCTCTGACACGGAACGTAGATACTCACAAACGGAAAAAGAGAGTCTGGCTCTTGTTTGGGGCGTAGAAAGATTTTATTTCTACCTGGCCGGATTAGACTTTGAGCTGGTAACAGATCATAAGCCCCTCGAAGTAATTTTCAAACCGACGTCCAAGCCCCCGGCTCGGATCGAACGTTGGCTGTTGAGACTTCAGTCGTTCAAATTTAAAATAATATATCAATCGGGAAAATCAAACATCGCAGATTCAGTGTCCAGGTTGTGTCAGATAGCAAAAGAAGGATCGTTCGACCAAGATAGTGATGGACATATTTTCACAATAATCGAAAAAAGCATACCAAAAGCTTTGAGCATTTCGGACATCGTAACGGCCAGCAAGGAGGACGATGAAATTAGAGTGGCTGTTGGAAAAATCAACCAGGATTCTTGGGAAACAACAGAAAAGAACATATATTTTCCGTTTCGTTGGGAACTGACATCGTTAGGACCGATGATACTACGAGGGAACAAAATCGTAATTCCCCAGACCTTACGACAACGGAATCTCGAACTAGCGCACGAAGGCCATCCGGGAGAGACCGTGATGAAGCGAAGGCTGCGGGCCAAAGTATGGTGGCCAGGAATTGACAGAGAAACGGAAAATTTTGTGAAACGATGTAGAGACTGTCTGACGGTTGCACAGCCCAACAGACCTCCGTTTATGTCCAGACACAAATTCCCAGAAGGCCCATGGCAGTACTTAGCTGTCGACCTCATGGGACCATTACCAAACCAAGAGATGGTGTTCGTAGTAATAGACTACTACTCCAGATACCAGGAAATAAAATTCCTGAAGCAAACGACCTCTATTATAATAATCAAGGATTTAACTGAAATATTTTCAAGATTGGGTTTCCCAAAATCTATCCGAGCAGATAATGGGCGTCAATTCGTTAGCCAGGAATTCAAGACTTTCTGCAAAAATAACAACATCACCTTGATGCAAACTCCCCCATATTGGCCGCAGGCTAATGGAGAGGTGGAAAATATGAACAGGTCCATCCTGAAACGGCTTCAGATTGGTTATTCAAATGGAATGGATTTGCAGAACGAGTTACATAAATTTACGTTGATGCATAACGTCACACCACACGGCACAACAGGAAAGTCACCATCGGAACTGATGTTTAGTCGTAACATCAAAGACAAAATACCGTCAATCACCGACATAGATGCAGAAAATGTCAACGAAGAAGCGAGAGACAGTGATATTCTTAAAAAGCAAAAAGGGAAAGAGAAGGAAGACATAGCAAGAAGGGCAATTGAAAACAACATACAAACAGGAGACAAGGTACTGGTAAAGAACATGGTGGTAGCAAATAAGCTAGTCCCAAGATTTGACAAGAGAGAGTATGAAGTGCTGAGACGGGAAGGTAACGAGTTAACCCTAATTAGGGATAGTAAAATAGTTAAGCGCCATGTTTCTCATACCAAGAAAGTGTCGCAAGAAGAATCACTCGAAAGACCGTCGACTAGGGAAGAAGAATCTACAACATCGGAAAGAGATCAAGTGGAGGCCGACCAGGGTTCTCAAAATACAACCATCACAGACGCCAATCCGCCAACCGGGCGCCCAAGACATCCCGATCAATCCAGGGTTGAGCCGTTGAAGCTAATAAGGAAGGAGGGGTTGTGGAGACCGGCGATTAGTCAGGAATAGTCATAAGCGATGACTCACTACAAGTGTTGAAGGAGATGTGAACAGTGAAGAAAAAGCAGTATGATAACGACAGCGGTTGTAAATACATTGAGTTCACCACTGAATTTATAAGTGTTAGTTAAGTTATTATTTTGGGATTATTATAATTGTTAAATAAATAAATTGGATCGCTGATAAGTGTATTGATGTGATCACCCTGAGTACCACACGATCCTTTACCCATGCAATGAAAATTATTTATATCTCTGCGATAAATTTCCACCCCCACCAGGTTTTTCAGTTCACTACAAATAAAATCCGAATTTATACTCTTATTAGATGCTCCCCACCCGAAAACAACAATATTATTTTCCTCAGTTTTTCTCTCCAGTCGACCTATTTTATCTTTCAAAAACATATTTTCCTGCTCGAGCGAGCGGATTTTGAATTTCAATGCTTCAAGCTCCAGCAATATATTAGATTCCGAAGCCTGAATGCTATTTTTTATCTCGGTTTTACTATTTTCAATTTTTTCCAGAATATTCTGAACAGTTTTTTCATCCATAGTATTAATAAAACTTCAGCGACACAGAATAAAACAAGGATGAGGACGGAAAGGAAGACACACTTCACTTCCTTGGGCCTTTAAGGAAGACTTTAAACAGAGAAGGCGGGCCACGGAAAAGACCGGAATCGAGGAATTCGGTGCGATATGGAAAGGTCCGATTATCTTGTACCTTCGCTCCGACAATGAGTCATGCAATGAACATATTTTACCGGAATTCACCTGGGGAATGCACGCTGCCTGTCAAGACGGACAAAAAAAGAAACGATATTGAGAATATATAAACAATTTCTCCGTTTTATCAATTATTATTCAAGTTCCTCCATTCAAATATTCGCGACACGAACAGCAAAATTTTACCCTGTACAATTTGATCAAAATTTTTACCAATATTTCACTGATATAGTTCTTCATTCAATCGCAGCGTTAAAGAACACACGTTCACTCCACCAACAACGACAACAATATGATGTTGAAGAAGTAGAGATCTCGTAATAACAAGCAAAAAATCGTCCTTAATTGATTCCTCCCCACTCAAATCCGCATCTTCCTCCTAAGCAAAGTATCAACAATTGTTTTATGCTCACTAACAAATTCATTGCGTATTCTCCCAATGTCGGAAAACCTAGCTTTGAACAAGTTGAAAAAACTAGTACGGCAATATGGTCTGTCTAGACCACTGAACTATACTCAAAATGGAAAGCGCACAGCAATAGATACGAGCAAGCCGAGAGAGTGTCAATAGAGTGTCGGGCCTTTTTGTCTGCCAGGGCCGTAGTGAGAGTGCCGTACGCTTAAACTTCTATTCCGATTTTTCCATATGGTAAATATTTTTCAATGATAACGATTTTATTGCCTTTTTATTGTATTGTCAACTCCAAATTGAGTACCAGAATAATCTTTTTCCTTTTTTATCATTCTTCACAATAACACCATTGTTTTCTTCACAAATATTTTTTCAGAAAAATATCAACAAACAAAAAGTGACATTTTTTTTTATTTCGTATGTGCATCCATTTCTCACGTCACCATCAAATCGGTATAAATAGCAAAGGCCATGAGCATACATATATTCGAGGCTGTTTTCTCGTTAACATTTTTCTCATGGCTGGATGGAAGGAAGCAGACTATCAAAATGCCATAAAATTATTATGCCTCGCAAATACTGGCATCCAATTCCGCCATATCAACAAAAGAACATGCCAAAATTACGAGAGCTCATCACACCAGCATATCCAATTATTACATAAGATAACGAATAGAAAATAATGCCTCGAATTTTAATAAAATATTATATTTTATTAACAAAAAAACAAGGAAAGCGGTATAAGTTCCTTTTCTCTGTTAGACGGTTTTGAGTGCTGTAGCGAAAACTGAATAACTGCATCACAAAACTGGACCTCTTTCTCATCGATTGAGGGAATTGTAATCTGAAAATGAAAATCGACAATTACAGGTAATTGAAAATTCGATGTATGTTATTTTTTCATCTAAGCTTATCAAAGTTCTAACAGTGAAATGAAAATTATTTAGGTGAAAATAAGGGAAAAAATCACATTAATCTACTGATTTCAATGTTCCTAAAATAATTTTTTCTACAAGCGTGCGCGTTCAACCTTTTTCCCGCACGTATTCCAAGTTGCAAAGAGTCACTTTCCCAAAGAGTGCGGGAAAAACTCCTGCTATTTCTTTCCCGCACGCATTTGCGTGCGGGAATGGATTAGCAGGGGTTTTTCCCGCACGCAAATATTATAGAGTAAATTAAATTCTATCATCTTTCTATGGACAGAACGTCAACGATGAGAAACCCTTAGTAACGACATGCAGAATTATGTCTGTCATTATATATGAATTAATCAAATGAGATATGATCTGTTTCGTGAAATGGATGTATTTATATATTTCAAGCTCTTGTAGAAAAAATATTGTTCCTTACTCTTGCGTAAAGTGTCTTGCCCGCACTCAACTGCTTACCCGAACTCTGCTTCGCATCGTTCGGGCAACGGCAGTTTCGTGCGGGCAAGTATCACTTTCCGCACTTGATAGGAAAATAACTATAGTTTTGTTCATACCTCAAACTTAGCATAGAAAATATCTCACGATTGCTTTCATTCCACTAATTTTCAATTCTGCGAAAAAGAATGATTTTTATTTTCTTGTTCAAAAGATACTGGAAATGTTCATTTCCATATTCCCATCCCATCGGATTGTATGTCATCATTATACTTCGCCATTAGTAGGATAAAAGTATCAAGAACGATCAAGAGAGTGATTTGTGGAATCAATAAGAACTCAGGTATTTGTAAGTCTCAACATCAGTAAAAAATGTTTGGTACATCACCGTGGTCTTCGTTCGTGTTAAATTGTTGAATGACTCACTGGAGAATTGTTGGCTACAAATAGGTACAATGGAATGATCTTCAGGAATTGCCATCATCCCCTCTTCCTACAGCTCTAATTTTTTCTGTGGGAAACTGAAATTTACAAGACGTTACTCTTATATTCTATAAATATAAACCTTGCAATATCACCTACGGAAAGTAACACTCCCTTCAGGACTCGATTAACACTTGCATGATTTAATACAGCACTTTTCCACCATTTTTATGAGCATAATGATAATTATTTTATTCGTGACAATAGTACGGTACTGTTTAAGCCGTTTCCATAGTAATGAAATCAGTTATTGGAGCAGAGGAAGTGATTGGCTAAAATTTATTTACAAGGATAGATGATCCTCCTAAGAAACCCATCTCTCTCGGCTTGCATCTATTTATTACTGGGCGCTTTCCATTTTGATTGTAGTTCAGTGGTCTAGACGCGATATGCTCTCCGCTAATGAAAAATAATCGCCGATTCTAAACGAAATCCCCACACACTGTCGGTTTGGACCGACAACCGATGGACCGTCGGCGTCGTTCCAAAAATCAGGCTCGTACAAATATTTTAACCGACGATTCGGAACGACGGTTTTTCACCGCATCGGTTTTTGGCGCTTTTGGAACGACGCGTCGTTCCGAATCGCGGCGATTCGAACGGATGGAAAAGAACGAAGTCTGTGGGCGGCATTACTGAACGCGCTTTCAATACGCCAACAATGTATTGAAAACGAGTATGTTCAAAAAATGTTATCGGAGCGGAAAAAAAAAGTCGACGATAAGAAATATAATTCCGAAATAATGAATGAAACGAAATAATGGATTTCCAATATAATTTCAAATATTCTTCAGCACAAATTTGCAAAACTTTATGAGAAACAATAAGTACAAACAAAATGATCCCAAAATCCGCCGTTACCGAATGACCAAAAAATGTTGCGGTAACTCTTAAGTGGTCAGAAAAAATGGACTGTATTTCAAAGAAAAAAAAAGATAAATTAAAAGGAGGTACACTAGAAGACTCACCACAGGATTTTCTTCCACACACCTGAGAGCTCTCGTTTGGTGGGATTTTCTGCAGCAGGCTGAAGCTTCTTGGTAATCGAGTATTACAGAAAAATAGCGTTTATGCGTTTTATCGACGAATCTATGCAGTTTTCGGACTAAAAACTAACTAAATCACACACAGATGTTCAGATGACATCTTTCGTATGCTATTCAACTGGCGATCTTCAGAGTATTCTGGTGTACATGGGTGTGTTCATAATAACAAATTATTTGATTCAAAAATCAAACTAATGATAAAATATTACGGCAACACCCTCAATAATTCACATTTTTTTAGCCGCGTTCAGAAGAATACAGTTGTCATGTATATATTTTTGAAACCTATGATTTTTATTATTATTATTATTATTATAAATTCGATAAGAGCCAAGGCTTATACCTATAAGGGCTCAGAAAATTAAACTTAAAACATTGTCACACTGTGATGAACATCATTTGAAAAAAAACAAAAAAAAAGAAACATAAAACAACAAAAATCATCCAAATAGCAGAAGAACAACCCAGAAGAAACACTAAACCTGAAACCGTCCACTCCACGAGTCCAAATAATTCTTAGGCCCGGTACTTTCACGTGCGAATAACTACATCTAATATATAAAATTCTCGTGTCACAGTTTTCGTTGCCATACTCCTCCGAAACGGCTTGACAGATTTTGATGAAATGTTTTGTGCTTATCCGGTATCTATGAGAATCGGCCAACATCTATTTTTCATCCCCCTAAATGTTAGGGGTAGTCCACCCCTAAATTTTTTTTTTATTTTTTAGACAAAATTTTTAATTTCAATTTTTTTATGATACAACATACAAAAATACATACAATCCTCAATTTTCACCCTTCTACGATCAACCCTTATTTTTTAATAGCCATTTTAGTAATTTAATCATTTTTCTACTCCGGTCGAAAACTGATCAATCATCATTTAATTAGTTATCCCCGCCAGATGTCTACAGGTGTCACTTCTGACCCAGTAAACAGCACGAACGAAGGAACGAACGCTAGATGGACTAACAAAAAATATTGTTCACGCTATAGCATTAAGAGATTGATATTGTTTAATAGTGTTACTGTCGTAATTGTTTAATTAATGATATATAATTTTAAGGAATAAATTATAATAACTTAAAAATAATGTTTGCCTTTTGTTATTTTTATATTCCCTCATCGTTCACAGCGCTCCATGCTTATTTCACGCATATACCACATTCTTACATACATACAATATACACATTCTAACATACATACATACTTACAATAAGTAAGCTATTTTTTGTCTACACTAGAAATTACTAGGAAATTATTTATATGGCAAAACAACGTTTGCCGGGTCAGCTAGTTTATTCGATAAATAAGTCTTATTCTTAGGATAAGTAAAAATGCAGTCTTTTCACTTTCAGATAGTGTTATTCATCGAATAAATCTGTCATTGAAATTCGTTAATAAAATTTTATTTGTCATAGATCGAATGTCGTCATTATTGGTTGAATTTTTAAGATTCTGGATGTATGGTTATTTTTTGTGTGATTTTCACAGAATATTTGCTTTCTAGTTGGAATTATGACAATTTCTACAATGCAGTCTCTTATTTTACATTAATCAGTGAAAAGTAGTATACCGTGTTTTCACAGAATTGTTATTCGTCAAATAATTTCATCTGAAAGCACCGAAATAAGGTATCCTTCAGATAGGAAATTATTCGACAGATACTTATTGACAGTGAATAAAATTTATTCGAAGGTGAAAGTACCGGGCCTTAAACGAATTCACACTAGGCGCGTTCACTACACTAGACTTGATGGAAGTGCATTCCAAACCTGAAAAATTCTGTTAGGTAAAAAGCACTGCCGCGGGATAGTCTTGAAATTCTCCTTATGGAGCTTGTAATTGTGGCCTCTAAGGTTATTGGTGTTCAGCCTGAACACGTTTGAAGTGTTCACTCCGTACAAAAGATTGTTTACAGCTCTGTATGCTATTATCGGGTCACTCTCTCCCGACGTTTCTCGAAAGTGCTCAAACCAAAGATCTGCAATCTACCAAGTTAATCTGGGCGGGATCGGCCATAGGGAATACGAGTAGCCCGTCGTTGGACGCACTCCAGCAACTCAGCATCACCTCTCAAATTGGGATACCAAACAGGTCCCGCAAACTCCATGATTGGTCGGATAGACGTAGAATAAATCTTACTGCACATCCATTAAGAGCTCTCGAAATTAGGAAAGTGACTTGTTTAGCCTTTGATGCAATGTGCTGAATATGCTTACTCCAACTGAGATCTCGGGAAACGATTACACCCAGGTCGTTATGCTCATCCACTCTTCTCAAAGGTTGGCCAGCTAAACAATAAACATGCTGAGGGTTATTCCTACCAACATGTAGCACCTCACATTTATCGATGTTTTGTGGCAACAAACAATCATTACACCAGTCCGAAATTATATTCAAATCTCTTTGAATCGCAGCAGAACTGGTGACAGGGTTGTTGTAAATTTTCGTGTCGTCTGCGTATTGAGAGCATGTAGATTTTATCAGAGATGGGAGATCGGCAGTATAGAGCAAGAAAAGCAAAGGTTCCAAAACAGAACCCTGCGGCACTCCGCTAGCAACAGGTGAATCAGCTGATATGCCACTCGAAAATTTCACATTGAACTCTCTTGAAGTCAAAAAAGACTGTATCCACAAAAGCAAGTCCCTGTATACCAAAATGCCGAGCCTTTGCAAGTAGTCTTCGAGGAGGCACCCGATCGAACGCCCTGGAAAAATCCAGATATATGATATCAATCGCCTCCCCCACATCCACAGCTTTAGTCCAATCATTGACACATGTAAGAAGATTGGTCAACATAGACCTGCCAGGGAGAAAACCATGCTGACAATCTGGAATAATACTGTTTCCCAACAAGAAATCGAGCAACTGGTCAGCAATAATCCTTTCACAAACCTTCGACGCAACACAAGTTGAACTAATGGGGCGGTAGTTGGATACTGAAAGTTTGTCCTTTTTTAAAAACAGGCGTTACTGTAGCTTTGAGCCATGGGCCAGGGAAGCAATGAGACCGGAATGACTCAAGATAAATCATCGATAGAGGAACCGACAGAGAGGCCGAGCAAGACTTCAACAATCTATTGGAGAGGCCGTCAGGTCCAGGAGATGAACCAACCCGAAAAAGATCAAGTTGTTTCTTTACCGTTTCTGGCGAAAATGATATCTCACTTAAGTGCAGCATCGATTTATCTCTCCTGATTGGAGGTGTTGGTCCAATGGGTTCCGCAGTGAAAGAAGAGGAAAAATACTTCGCGAACACCTCTGCTCCACGTTCTCGTCCCGACAGACAGATACAGAATGATCCCGCACGAGCGGCACAGAAACTTTAGCATCCATGTATGTTCGCACGTACTTGAAGAACTTCTTCTTATCCTTCGAAGAAGCAATCTTGAACTCGTAATCTCTCACTATCTGTCTATACCAAGTATGTTGACTCTTGAGACGGAAATCTTGGATGCATCATCTCTTTTCTTACATAGATACATACACCCCCGTGGCCTACAGTGGTGGAGCTATCACTTCTAAAAATATTGTAATTGGGTATGTGAACTGTGGAATCTAATACACCCGGCATCAACCAGGATTCTGAAATCAAAATGAAAGAAGGCCTTGGACCCCGGAGAAAGCTAAAATTTCACGGTATTTCGAATTGAGAGATTGTGCATTTGAGTACACGAAGCTCCACTCATTTAGATGTTGTTCTGATTTTTTGAAATAGAGCTTACCATAGATGGGACTCCCCCTACGTATTTTATTGTCAAACCCGCCTCTCCCGCCGATTCCCTTCGCAGTTTATTAAGTTCGTTAATTTGGTTCGGTGTTTTATCGTCGGAAAGATGGACGTTTTTGAATTCAGAAAAGGATAAAAGCTTTCTCTTATTTCTCAGTATCGTGGAAACAGTATCACTATTCATTAGCGAAACCTTTAACATACGTGGGTGATTGGGCATACCCCTTCCTAGACGACGTGTTCCCACAATTAAGTTTCCAGACGATTCATCGATGCACCGAAGCACACTCGCAGCCTTGAGTCGATCATCAGATTTTTCTTTAATTCAAAGATGAAAGATCTAATAATAATTCACCTACATTTATTGAAAAAAAACTCTGAATTCGAAATCTATCAAAAACTTTTTTTTTTTGAGATTATCAATGGATTCTACGTAATGAAGTCCATGTAGAAGGTTCAATTATAAGATCTGCGAATTCAAAGGAAAAAAAAAGTTTGACAATTTTTGGAAATCGCTAAGACTGAAATTTTTTATAATAACTCTGAAACGAAGGATCGCAAGCAGGTTACAGTTTTCACCATCCTTTGTTTCTTTGAAGAAGAGCTCGGAAAGGTGCCATTTGTTTTGCTAAATTTGTCACCTCGAGCTTCGAATGATCAGCTTAAAAATCAGCCATCACAATTCAAATAGAGCTAGTCCTATTCTCCTCAACTTTTTCACCAAATACCCATGTCATATTTTGTCTTTCAGAAAATAAGTTAGTAATAGTTGTGGCTTTTCTGCGCGAGATATACGACATAGCTTTAAACTTATCCGGAAAGAAGTATTCGGCTTTAATCTGCTAAAACCTTTCTGATGATAGGTACGATCTCACAAAAGCGCTTGCAGTACAGAAAAGCCAAACTACCTTTACACTTACTGATGTACAGTTTCTATGGTCAACCATACCAAAAGCACAGTAAGCCATTGTGACGTAGATTTGTTATTTTGTATTAATTACTTAACTTGCAAAGTAAGTTCAATGAAGGATTAACTAGCTGTAAATACACTAGGCAAGGAACCATGGAGTTCCGGTTCAAATTTGGTTTCAGAATTTAAAATGAAGATGTTTTTGCGGACTCATATTTACAGAAAAACTTTCACATAAAAAATAAGCACTCCAAATATTGGTATTGATTTTTGAGACGTCATACAGGGTGACACGGGGGTTTGTACATGTTCCATAATTTTTATCGATGATTTTTTTCTATCCAAGCTATCGACACACATGGATGTTTTGTTAAAGGGTAACCTCATATTTCTGATTTATTTTTGGATTTCCCATTGAATTGTCGACACAACGCAACCTGGTTCCATAGAAATTCCTTCTTTGTTTACTTCTCTAGTTAATCATATCACACTAGCAGTCCCTCAAGGCAAAGTCAACTGATCTGGGCCAATCAGCCATTCTATGTGCCCAATCTCAAGTAATTGAACTGAATAAATTCATGGGCTCCTGAGAAAGTGCTGAAATCTTGGATAAACCATTACCCAAGAACTCATTCGTGTCTGACAAAACAACATGCTAATTGAATAAAACGAAAGAAAATCACTGGATACCGAACAAAGCCTACACAGCACACAACTGGTTTACCGAACTCGAATAATAATAATAAATTTATATTGAGAAGGAAAATGAAAACTGGTCTACACAGCAAGAATCTGATCAAAGCGATTAATACCTATGCTTGCATAGCACTGAGCTACTCATTCGGTATCGTCTCTTGGACCACCGCCGATTCAGCAGTCCCACAGAAAAGAATAAGAACAATGCTGACCAAACAGCATAAGCATCACCCTAAACCCTAAATGCTCAATAAAACGAACAGAGCTACGATATTTTCGGGGTCGAGGAATTATCAGCTTCATCAGAACTTCATCAAGTATTTTGTGATGCTGATAATTCCACTCCGTTACAGCTCCAATAGGATTGAATAGCAATCGTCGAGCACTCAACAGAAAACGAGGTCAACCATGATTATGTCGACATATCTGCGTCGACTAACTGATTGCCATCCAAGATCAAGAAATTCCAACAAGTAACTTCATGAAATATATCACCATGGACACATGAAAGCATCCAGCATCGGGGATGCCAGAAGTTTGCAGGAACGGAGTACAAGAATAGACATGATGCTGTTGTAAAGATTTTGTACCAAAAATTGGATATAAAATACCAACTTGTAAGGTAAAGAAAGGCTTCCTTACTATAATTACCATCCATCAGATTCTTTATTAGAAAATGATCCTCACATGTTCTACTGGGATCGCACGCTTCTCATAGACCGGAAAATTATACACACTAGACCTCACCTCATATTACTGAATAAGGATGGTCATCGACGTAGCAATTCCAAATAGGAACATCCTACTATATGAGCATAGGCACATAGGCAAAATTTTTTAAGAAAGAGACCACTAGGAACAAATCAGAATATAATGCAAGTTGAAAGATATGAAGACCATCCTTATTGTTATTTCACCAACAGGCCTGATACCGAAGAAACTACCAGATAATCTTAATGAACTTGAATTGGACGAAGCTATCTATAGATTTATTCCCGGTAACGGGATGCAGCAATGAATGATGAATGAATGAATGAATCGATTGAAATTCAGTCTGAGGACTCTGCATCTTCTGAAACTCTTTAGGGTTTTCACTCCCAGTCTCTGAATCAAATCAATTAAAAAATTTAAAATGATAACTTCGTAGCGTTTCGAAGTCTAGATCAGACTCGTTCATCAGACGAATTCAAAAATTCTTCTGAATTGTAGTTTCTCAATTGACATTGATTTGTCAATACCGGGGTAGGCGTGTTGATTCATTTAATTTTGCAATTACCAGATATCAGTTCTTTACTCAGTCAATCAATCCAAATGCGATATATTCTTCTGAACAATTATCTCAATTGTTATTTTGATATGAAGAAATACACGTGGACTCAAAATCATCATGATGATGACATCAAAATTTCAGTGTTGTACAGGCTGGGCCATTCATAACTTCAAAAACGCTCAGACAGGTCAAATTTTGTTGAAGGGGGACAAATAAGGGCGTCCAAATTAGTTTGATATCACTTCCCCTCTAGCTGCAACCCCTAACAGCTCTCATTTTTGAATAGAGAAAAGGAGTCGAGCCGCACCTTGTTGTGCCTTCCCAATTTCCTGCATGAGTTTATTTTTTTTCATCGCTTTATTATTATACAGAGTGACTCAGTATTCCATCAATAACTTTCACACGCCGAATTTGGATTTTTGAGATGGAAAAAACGCTCGGACGGGTCAAAAAATGACACGTGGTCTCGAGGCATTGAACTAACTAATTGAACTTCTTTAGTTCAATGTCTCGAGGTTAACTCATAACCTAAATCCCGCTATGCAAAACGTGGTGTGACTATTCGTGTTTCGTGCTGTGACTGCGTTGTGTTGAGAGAATAAACAAACAAAATCTTTATGAATGAATTTTGAGAATAATTTTTTTAACCGAGCTGATCATCTATTATTAAATTTCGTTATAGTTAAGTGTAACTTGACGTTGATTGATAATTAATTTGCAGTAAAAGGTGAGTAGTTATATAACCTATTGAAATAATGACTATATCATGATCACTTCTTGGCCCTCTTATCCTCCCCATTTTTGCACCTTTGTAACGTTCAACTTTCAACATACCTCATATGAATTTAGGTGATTATTAAGTCATAAGTAACATTCACAACCTTCAAAATCAAACTTGGAATTGATTTGAATCATCGATAGAACTTCAAATTATTATTTTAGATACTGTGCTGGAAAAAATCACCTTTTACTGTTGTTAGATTTTTCATGACACTGAATTTATTACTATCAATACAGCTCTCATTTTTTCTTCTTCAGCTGGACCATGCCGTTCCTGAAGTGAAATGAAGATTTAAAACAAGATATACGTTCTTTATTTTATATATTTGGATTTGTATGAAATATATTAATCTTGAATAAAAAGATATCAGTAATTAATATAGTTGTTCAATTTCTCTTTTGAGGATGAGAGCAGAATGCGAAATATATGTAGGTAAGAGTAAACACAGGGTAAAAATGAGACGTTCAGAGCTGAAGAGGCCCAAGCTACAATTTTTCTGAAATTGAGTTTACGAGTATATAAAATTTTGATTCATTTTTAGGCAGTTCTTACTGTTAATTCAATTTCAGAAAAATTGTAGCTTGGGTCACTTTTGCTCGGAACGCCTCGAGTGCAAATTGATTGCCACGATGGTAATTATCAAATTGAACATGAATATAACTTCAATAGAGGATACACTTTGGTAGTTTATTCTGTCAAAATAATCGTTCCAAAAACCTCCAAAATGAGAAGTCGCAATGTTGCTGTCTATGGTGCTTTTTTTACACCTACTATGTGATGTACTGGGTAATTACCAGCGATATGCGATGTTGCGGACATTGAGCACTCTCCAGTAAGTACTGGTGGCCTTTTTTTAAATCAACATTGTGAAGTCGCATTTCCACACTGGTAATTCCCAACAACTTCCCTGTGACTGAAACTGGTTGACTGGGAGGTCGTAAATCGTGCGCGGTCGTTTGAATTGAAATAATTGCTGTTAGCGTAGCGGCTAGAGGGGTAGTGATATCGAATTCATTTTTTGACCCGTCCGAACGTTTTTATCATCTCAAAGATCCAAATTCGGCGTGTGAAAGTTTTTGATGGAATACCGAGTCACTCTGTATAACAATAAAGCGATGAAAAAATTTACACTTATGCAGCAAATTGAATTGCCTTTTCAACAAGGTGCTGCTCGACCGGTTCTTTCCTAATAATACTATTATATTATTACATCATATTACATCATAATAATTTCTCTGCAGATTCGACAATACAAAATCATGATATATTCTCCACGCGAGCTCAAGAAAGCTCATTTAAGAGCTCGTGTTTGAGCTCGCCCAGAGAATCAACAAAAATTAAATAATGTATTCCTCTCCCGCAAAAACCAATATACGGATCGTTCAACACTAAATTACAAGTACTGAGCTGGGGGGCCGAGCGCAAATCAACCTTTGAAAACTCAAAACAACTCATGAATTGCCTGTCTTTCAAAACTATCGAGCAACCAGGTATTTGTGTGCTTTTTAAGAGAATGAATACTCTGCCGTGACTTAAGATGTGCTGGTATAATATTATAAATTTGGGACAACCTGTAGAGAAGCGACGATCTTGTTTTCTCTTTAGCAACCCTGAAACCCCAAGTACCCTATTCTCTGCCTGCCGCGTTCTATGAATTGAATCCATGAAGTCAAGCCTGTGTGTAAATTTCGGAATAGAAACTATCAAAGCCTTCACATAAAGTTGTCTTCAGCTCCCCGAACAATTTCTCCGTTGAATACAGAAGAGGCCTCTCGAAGAAAACCTTCAGTAACCGCTTCTGCGCTCTCTCAATAATGAGGTAATATTTCCCTACGAGACCACCCCATGCACTAATTCCGTACTGCAGGAACGACTGCACAAGGGCGTAGTACCTGCGGTATACTGATACCGCAGATCCCATGGCAAGATTTTCCTTGCGATGCGGATTTTCTATATAATTCTTCTTAATTTCTTGTGCAACTCCAAACTGTGGATATCCCACCTGAGGTGACAATCAACATATACTCCCAGATATTTTGTGAACTTTACACGATTTATCTTGTCCTCGCCGAAAAAAAGGTAGTCGTAATCAGGTAATAGGTTTTCGGCCGAGGAAATGGGCAGGAAGTGTGTCTTCCTCATATTCACAGAGAGCATATTTAGATCAAATCACTTCTTCACTTTTTTCAATTCCCCTATGGCCATGTTTTTGACCTCCTCCCATGAGGTGTTTTCAAAAACAAGACATGTGTCATCAGCAAATGAAATTATCTTGGCTTAGATATTAAGATTGAGTAGATCATTTATATATGAGGAAGAGTATTGGCACGAAGACTGTACCCTGGGGTACACCCCACATAACCTTTTTTTGTGTAGCAGGGGGAAAATCTGCAATTCAGACGAACCACCCTCTCCTGAGGGGGAACAAGTGTGGGGTTTCTCACTCTCCTGAGCTCGAGATCTACTGAAAACCCTTAACTGCTTCTTATATATTGGTTCCGGGCATTTGCCTATAAACCGTTCATCTCTTAGTCGGTATTTTTCTCGCACAATATAGTGCTGGGATTTATGTGTTTATCTTCTGTTGGATATCACTTTATTGGATCAATCAATAAGTTTCAGTTCTTATTTTAATATCTTTTCAATTGATCTTGTGGTCTCCTTCGGTAGATTCGCATTCTCCTTTTGTCTTCCTCTGGGTCGTCCACTAGTCTCCTGAGTTCTTGATTCGGATGGATTTTCGCCGTTTCGAATAATTTCTGTGCTTTTCTGTTCATGAATTCCGTTATGGTTTCCCATTTAAAGTCCCTATAAATCTGTCTATTCCTGACAAACCAAGGTGCATCTATTGCACATCGTAGCAGCTTGTTTTCAGTGGCCTGAATTTTTTTGATATGGCTCTTTGCCGCGAAACCCCAGGCAACTGATCCATAATTCAGTTGAGGCCTAGCAACGGCTTTGATTATATTCAAATTTGTCCCTTTCGACATATGGCTTCTTCTTCCTATCAGAGGGTAGAGTCTATAAATCGCTGCTTTCGTTCTGTCGATTGCTTGTTTGATATGACTTTTCCAAGTTAGTCCTTTGTCAAGCGTTATTCCTAAATATTTGGCGATTTCTTCGCCGCCAACTTCTAGATTCGTCGTGGGTCGCAGTCTTCTTTTCTGCAGTAATATTGCTTGGCTCTTTTGTCCATTGAGCTTGATTTTCCACTTTATGCACCAGTCATTTGTTTCGTCAATCGTTTCTTGTAGAACTCGTTCTATTACTTCTGGGTTGCGGTGTCGAGTTGCTATACCTGATTTTTCGGAATATCGTGGATGTATATGTTGTACAGAAGTGGCCCAAGTCTTTATCCTTGGGGTACTCCAGCCTCTATATCTCTTGTTGAGGAGCAGTCTGCTCCCACTTTTACGTAAAATCTTCTATTTTTGAGATAATTCCTGATCAAATTGCATATTTTGATCGAATATTCAGCACATCTCATCTTATATATTAATCCTTCATGCCATACTCTGTCGAATGCTCTGGCGACGTCTAGTAAAATAAGACCTGTAGCTTGTTTATTTTGAAATCCCTCTGTAATGTATTCTGTGAGCCTCAATAATTGTTGCTCTGTTGAATGCTCTCTTCTGAATCCGAACTGGTCTGGTGGAATTAGTTTCAGATTTTCGGTTTCCGCATTTAGCCTCTTGGCGATAATTCTTTGTACTAATTCTCCTAACGCCGACAATAGACTTATCGGTCTTTAGTTTTGTGGGAACTTCTTCTCTTTGAATGGTTTATTGAATACTATGACTTCTGCTGTTTTCTATTTTTCTGGGTAGTGTTCTGTCCTCATAATTCCATTCGCGATATTTGTTAGAGCGGCTTTATTTTGTGGGAACTTCTTCTCTTTGAATGGTTCATTGAATACTATGACTTCTGCTGTTTTCTATTTTTCTGGGTAGTGTTCTGTCCTCATAATTTCATTCGCGATATTTGTTAGAGCGGCTATACCTTTTCTAGGTAATTTCTTCAACATAACATTCGTTATTTTATCGCTTCCGGGAGCTTTCCTCTTCTTCAAACTTCTAATTATTTCCCTGATTTCATTTGGCGATGTTGTCTATTTCAGCAGTCGCTGGTAATTCATCCATTTCTTCATCATTTTCTTCAACCAGTTCTTCCAAATCTACATTATCGTCGTCAATTCTGTAATTTATTCTCGATTCTCGTTCGATCGAGTCCGCCAATGCATCTGCCTTATCAGTATTGGTATACGCCATTCCCCTTTCTCCGTGTAGGGGTGGAATTTTAGTCTTTTCTCCTCGTAGGCTTTTTTGCATTCTCCATGCAGCATGATCGATTGTATTCAGTTCTTGAACCCTTTTGTTCCATCTGCTTGTTCTTAGATCTTTCAGGGCATTTTTCAGAACTTGGCTATGTCGGTTGAGGTTCCTTCTATTCAGATCATTTTTATTCATCTGATATATTCTTCTGAGTCTTCGATTTTCTCGTACAAGATCTTTTATTTCTTTAGGCGTATCGCCATGCGGATGATTTGGTGCTGGTCTCTTCACTCTTCTCGTGCTTTTTTCGTAAGCTTTCAATATAATCTCTTCCAGTTTATCAACCGCACATTCCAGATCGTCTGTGCTTATTGTTGGAATTTCCGATTGTATTAAATGGCTGTATTTAGCCCAATTGGTATATTCTCTTATTTCCAGCAGTTTCTCTCTTGGTTCCTCTCCAATTGTCAATTCCACGGGATTGTGGTTTGAGGTTCCATCTTCCAAAGTTTCAATCGAGAATTCTTGAGTTATATTTTTCAGTATCGCGATATCTATTACATCTGGTATTCCTCTACCAAAAGCAAGATATGTCGGTAACTGTGGTCCAATTACTATGGCATTTTGTTTTTCGGCGAAATCCTTGAGTTTTTTGCCATTTCTATTTTCTGTTATGCTGTTCCATAATGGGGATTTACAGTTGAAATCTCCCATGCAGATTTTCGGGTTTGTTCCTTCCAACATGTTGTTTATTTCTTATTTCAAGAAATTGTTTTGTGGTGGCTTATATGCCGAGGTAATTTCGACTCTTTGACGATTTAATTCGGCAACAATCGTCACTGTTTCTGTTCCTCCTTGTGTTTCGACGGATCTACATTTGAAGTAGTGTTTCAGATCTGTTCTCACCAATACTGTTACTCCTCCTCCGGTGTTTGTAATTTGGTTGCATCTACATGTTTCATAATTGATGAAATTCAGTCGTCTGTTCCGGTTTATTCTTGTTTTCTCTCTGATATTATTTCTTCTACCTCGGCTTTCCGAGTGTTGATCCCGTTTATGTTCCACGAGATTATCTTGAGGGATTTCTTCCTAAAGTCCGTAAGGTTCATTAATTCAGTTCACTGAATAATGCTTGAAGCATTTTCTCCATTTCTCTTTCAATTTTCAACATTATCTTGTTGAAATTTTTTTCCGTGAAAATATCTAAATCATCGGCCGATTCAGATATTTTTCTTTTTTCTTGTCACAGTCTGTTTTAATTGAGTCTTCTTTTGTTCTTGTTTCTTCTGCATAGGCTTAGAAGTTTCTTTCTTCTTTTGCTGTTCTGCAGGTTTGGTTTTTACAGTTTCCAGATCTTTTCGTGCAAGTGTTGCTTTCTTCGACGGCTTTTTCTGTTCTGTTTGTTTTTGGCAGGCTCTCTTCTTTCTCATCACCAGCTTAAATTCGCAACATCCCTTGTAGCTTGCTGGATGGCCTTCTTCACCACATAAAACGCATATAGCGTTCCTTTCTTCACCTTTCCTAGTGAGTTCACAATCTTTGCTGCTATGGTTTCTCGAACACTTCACACATCTCCACGGAAAGGATCAATTATTTTGTGCGTGTCCGTACATTTGGCATTGTAATGATAGGATGGTTTTTCAAACCCACCCCCTCATTTTAGAAGAATCTTTTAGTTTTCCTTTTCAAGTAATTTTATTTTCGAATTAACTTTGGAGAAAAATATTTTCAATTTCCAATTCAGGATTCCGACATCGTTCGGAATTGTAAACATACCGCACCGTTTTTGTTCCGTTTTTGGTTCTGAAAAAACGATGTCGTACCGTATAAAACATCCTGAATTGGAAGATAACCGTGTTTTCTTGGTCGCTAGCTAGATAAGTCGAAATTAAGACGTTTTCATCGACGCAAATTTACCGAATTTCGACTGTCGGGCACTGATTTCCGCACATCCCCTGTGGGTATAAAATCAGATGTTCCCCCGCAGGCCACTTCACTTACGATTAATTCACCGAGTGTTCACTCACTTCCAAATAATCGCCGAAATTGAGAAAGTTCACGTTGCATCCGCCGTCATACTTTCGTTTCCGGGGACTATTGAGAATTCACCATTTTTTTCAATTTTTTTTTGTGGGGGAAATTTTAGAAAGAGTTTTAGTTGATTTTTTTTTTCCTACTATTATACTGTGAGTGCAAGTGGCCAAACCGATAGGTAAGACGACACTCCGTTTTTTTATATATCATTGGAACTTCAGTCTCCGTCTACATCCCCCTTATACCCGAGTCTGAGTTCCACCCCTACTGTCATTAACGTACCCTGCTGGTGTGGACACCCGGAGGGTACCGAAGGCACTTTGACCACCCTTCTCTGAAATTTCCCGTCTTTCTTAGTTCCACCTCTACTGTCGTTAAAGTACCCTGCTGGTGTGGATACCCGGGGGGTACCGAGGACACTTTGGGGTGGCGCACCCTTTCCTCAGTTCCCGTCTTTTACCACGTTCCTGTGTTCACCCCTACGGTTAGGGAGGCATTCTGCTGGTGTGGATACCCGGGGAGTGCCGAACGAGCCTAAGGGTGAGCCGTCGTGACTCTGTGTTGTAATTATTCATCCCCTAACCTGGCTGAAGTCCGATATCTGTCCGTTAAGTGTGCGTCTTAGGTTCTGGCTGGCGAACAAGTCCGTAAACCCCCGTATAACTTTTGAAATCAGATCCCGTTTCATTCCGTCCGTTTTGCCCTGTAAATTCACTGATTTCGAGTCACTGTACGATTTTGTAATGGTGCCAATTGTGTTTCCTTGTAAGAGTCGACCAATATAGTTTGTGTGCGTTGATTTTGAATTTCACTGGTTGTCGCTAACCTCCCAGACACCAAGGAACCTTGTCATCGGCTAGTAGCTACCAGGGTAGGTTTGCTATTCTCCCTTAAAGAATAGCTGGCGCTCGAGTGCACCGGGGAAAACCCGTTACAGTTTATGAAGCATTGGCTTGGACTTTCTGTCTTCT
The DNA here is from genome assembly GCF_907165205.1 of Coccinella septempunctata. Taxonomy (NCBI): domain Eukaryota; kingdom Metazoa; phylum Arthropoda; class Insecta; order Coleoptera; family Coccinellidae; genus Coccinella; species Coccinella septempunctata. The sequence continues at coordinate 32,203,145 of NC_058189.1, read as the reverse complement.
TTTTTGGTTCGACTACAATACAGAGGTTGTAGAGTCATTGGATGACGTATATATCCTTCTTTTGCGTTTTAACCATATATAATGGTATCGGCTTTTTCGTTTTATTTGATGTCATTCTAGACACCTCAGCATCATCGCTGTGATCTCAGGTCATGTTTGATCAATTCCAGATCTGCGTCTTTTGGAAGATGCCTAATGACGGCGTAAATTTTCTTTTCCTCCTCCATCTGGTATGTGAAGTACTCCTTTTCAATTTGGTCGAAGAATTAAGTTATTTTTCTGTAGTCATCTACAGTTGTGGCTATAATCTTGATTTCATCTTTCACTACGGGTGCCCGGTTATAACTGAATTTCTTGGTATAGTGAGCTTTTGAGATCTCTTCCCAATCCGATGTACTATTCATCGTGATGGGTGGGATTTTATTCCTCTTAGGCACTTCCTTTGTCTTTTTGACGGTCTCCCCATCAGAAGAGGAGCTTTTTTTTCGCGCGCGTTTAGTTGGGGGCACGTTTGGGACCTTCGCAACCAGCGTTGCATCATTTTTCCTTGTTTCGGGTTATGAAACAATTCCTTTAAGGGAATTATTTTTGGAACCCGCTACCGGTTTTGTGATCGCGTCGTTAGCATGCGATTTCGGCATATTATTGCGGGTCATTTTCTCTCTCAAGAGGCGCATCTCGCTGACCAACTGTGACAAAGTTTCAGTCAGTTTGACATATTTGAGCTTTCAACTGCCCATTATCTCCTCTGAGCTTCACAAGCTTCTTCATGTTCGCCGTCGCTGAATTCTTCAGTATCGGTCGTTTTCATGTAGGAACCCTCATTATCTGAGGTTTCCGACATGGTTCTATACTCAAAATTCTTAAAATATCAAACAATTTGAAAATAATAAAATATACAGAAATCTTCACTGAAATAGTCTAATATAACTATGGTATGAAGACAAATATTTTCTACGCTATGAGAAAATTCCGGAAAAAGATTCGAAAAATAAGCTCATCTGATGTTTTCTGCAGAACCAACGATCAAGACCTGGACTCGGAAGATGAACACCAACTTTGAAAATTTTAACAAATTAAAATTCCGATAACACATAGACATATAGAACCTACACAAACTTCACAGACGGAATCAAATATTCCGTAGCGTTGATAGTGGGCACTTTTACGTCCACTTTCTCTTCAACTTTCACTTTTATAGCGCTATGAATAGGTCTGCTTTTGTCAATATCTTGCTCGACGTAACCACTGCCTTACCACTCACAGCACTATTTATCTTCGTCTGCTGTACCCTACCCGACAAAAAGCTTTCGAACAACTTAAGTGCCACGCCCCTTATTCCCACTTCCTGAAGCTGACGCTGGAATGCTCTCTCCTCAACTTTTTCCTCAATTTTGTCCGATAATGACATGCGGCAGAAATTTCTAAAAAGTTCAGTTTCGTCCGCTCTCAAGTCATCTAGCAGCTGGTTATGATTTCTTCCTTTCAGAAAAGAATTCACCCAGGTTGTTCGTCTCCTCCTTTGGAATAGTTTTTTCATTTGAGAGATTATTACTATCAGAGACTCTGATTACTATAGATTCAGTAGAAATTGCAATTTTAGATAATGAGGGCTCCATGTCGGTGCACTTTAGAGAGACCTCGTTGAATTATCAAGAACAACTGGTTGTTCGGATAGGCGCGGGCTACCTACCACCGAAGATCTCTCGGTCTTCGGTGGTAGGTTCTTGACCTTCTAGCTTCTTCCGTTGGATCGTAGTCGACCAATCTTCACAGTTCCTCATTTGAATGTTGTTTGGCTTTGTCGAATATCCTTTCCGCATTTTTCTTCATGAATTCTGTAACTGGTTCCCATTCCAAGTCCTTGTAGATTTGTTTGTTCCTAACAAACCAGGGTACATCCATCGCCATTCTAAGGAGTTTATTCTCAGTGGCCTGTATTCTCTTGATGGGGGTATTGGCTGCGAAGCCCCATGCCGCCGATCCATAAGTGAGTTATGGTCGCGCGATAGTTTTAATCATCGTCAACTTGATGTTCTTATTCATATGACTTCTTCTGCCTATGAGTGGATAAAGTCTACTCATTGCGGCTTTTGTTTTATCAACTGCATATTTGATGTGGTTTTTCCATGTAAGTCCTCTGTCAAGCGTCACTCCTAGGTATGTTGCTTCATTTTTCCATTCAACCTCTTCTTAATCAACTTCAAGGTTTTCTTCCATCCTCAATCTTCTCTTTTGCAGTAATATTGCTTGTGTCTTTCTTCCATTGATTTGGATTATCCATTTGATGCATCATTTGAGTAAGTCATCTATGGCTTCCTGCAGTCTCTGGTGTATGATCTCTGGGCGTCGATGTCTGAACGCTATTCCCGTGTCATCTGCGTACAAGGTGAGCATATTTCTAGCATTCTTCGGGATATCATAAACGTATATTACGTAAAGCAGAGGTAGGAGTACCGATCCTTGAGGCACTTCCGCTTCCAATTGTCTGGTTTGAGAGGTTGCTCCATCTATCTTCACATAAAAGTTTCTATTCCTCAGATAGTTCCTTATAATCTTGCATAGCTTGGTCGAATATCCTGCTTTTTCCATCTTGTAGATTAGGCCTTCGTGCCATACTCTATCAAAAGCTTTCTCGATATCCATCAGAACTAATCCTGTGGCCTGTTTGGTCTGCCTTCCTTCGGTGACGTATTCTATGAGCCTTAGCAATTGGAGTTCAGTCGAATGTTCTCGTCGAAATCCAAATTGTTCGGGTGGAATTGGGATTGGTCTATAATTTTGAGGAAATTTCCGTTCCTTTCCAGGCTTGTTGAAAACTATCATTTGTGCAGTTTTCCATCTCATTGGGTAGTATTCGGTCCTCATCACTTCGTTTGTAATATTCGTTAAGGCTGCTATTCCTTTTGTAGGCAATTTCTTCAATATATAATTCGTTATCCTATCTTCTCCCGGCGCTTTCCTGTTTTTTAACTTCATTATGATCTATTTGATCTCTGTTGGTGAAGCCGGTTTTGGAATGATTTCGGTTTCCGGTGGTTCCATCATCAGTTCTTCGTATGCCTCCACTTCTTCTTCTAGATCTTCATTGTCATCATCATTTCTGTAGTTTATTCTGGCTTCTCTCTCAATTGAGTCGGCAAGTGCTTCGGCTTTTTCAAGTCTCGTATATACCATTCCGTTTGCTCCATGAAGTGAAGGTATAACTGTCCGTTCTCGTCGTAAGCGTTTCTGCATTTTCCAAGCTGAGTGATCTATTGTATTCAGTTCACTTAATCTCTGGTGCCATCTGTTATTACGCAGTTCTGTTAAAGCATTTTTCAATATCTGACTATGCTTATTCAGTTTCTGCTTGTCTTCTTCTCTTCTTGTTGTTCTGTAGACTTTTCTGAGTCTTCTGTTCTTTTTTATAAGTTCCTTTATATCCCTTGGCGTATCTCCATGTGAATGTTTCGGAATTGGTTTCCCTATTCTCTTGGTGCTTTCTTCATAGGCTTCTTTTATTTGATTTTCCAATTTTTCAACTGCTTCATTTAATTCATCCCGGGTTAAACACCCGAGAATTTCTGTGATTTTCGCTTGGGGTAAATTCTTATATTTTTCGCAGTCTGTGCGATCCTTGGTTTGTGTCTCTTCTTCGTTTCTTGGGCCATGTCCCACTATGAATTCTATGGAATTGTGGTCTGAAGTTCCGTTTTCAATTGTATCAATGCTGATTTCTTCACTGATGTCTTTCATTACGACAATGTCCAGTACATCGGGTAGTCCATTTACTCTTGGTATGTAGGTCGGTATATCACGATTGCATTAAGTTTGTCAGCTTAAATCTTCAGTCTTCTCCCGTTGGTATTTTCCATCCTTCTGTTCCTTTCCTGCGATTTGCAGTTAAGATCAACAGTTATGATTTTCGGGTGTCTTCCTTCTAGTAGCATTTTTAGATCCTCTCCCAGCATGTCCTTATCCGGTGATTTATAAGTCGAAATAATCTTCACTTGTCCTCGATTGGTATTCACAATAATCGATATTGCTTCTTCTTCTTGACCATTGAATATTTGGTCGAAATGGTGATCCATATTTCTTCTAGCCAGTATAGCAACGCCCCCTGTGCTGTTAGGTCTATCATTTCTGTAGATATCGTAATGGGGAAATGCTATCCGAACGTTGGGGTTAAGTCTTGTTTTTTGAAGAGCTATGACATCCAATCTCTTCTCTTCAATCAGTTCTTCGAATTCGGGTCTGCGGGCTCTCAATCCTTCGACGTTCTAAGAGACGATTATGAGATTGTTCTTTATCGTCGTATCGTAATAATTTGCTGCATCTTCTTCTCAATCTCTTTCTCCAGTGATTCCAGAAATTTCTTTCCTGGTTTCGACTTTTTCGACGGTTTTTGCCTTTTCCTTTTTTTTCTCTGGTTTCTTCGTCTCTTTAATTGCAGTTTCCTGGGGTTTCTTCACTTCCGAAGAGTTTTGGGCGGCTTCGGAGTATTTTGTGTTGGCCTCGAGCTGGTTTGGTTCGATCTTCTCGATCTCTTGGCCTTTTTAGTGACCAATTTCCATTCGCTACATCCCTTGTAGCTGGCTGGATGCTCCCCACAGAGAACACAAGAAGCGTTTCGCTCCTCGTTCTCCCTGGTAAGCGTACACTCCTTGGAGCTGTGATTACCGGAGCATTTCACGCACCTCCATGGAAAAGTGTACTTACTTTGGGCATGTCCATATCGCTGACAGCGATAACATTGTCCAGGCCCGGTCGTCCTTCTCTTAGGTTCAACAACACAGTTCATGTTGTAGAGCCTTCTTACCTCGAAGATACCCTTATTCTGGGTTTTAACCAGCAATAAGGGCATCGGCCTCTTTGTTATATTTGAGGTCATACTTATGACCTCAGCATCGACGATCCCTTGATCCTTGAGGTCGTCAAGGATCGTCGGGATATCTGCATCCAGCGGTAGATATCTCACTACCGCGTAGATTTTTTTCCCTTCGTCCCGTTGAAGAGTGTAAAACTCCCTATTTATTTTATGAAGGAAGTCCGTCATCCTTCGGTGGTCTTCGGCTGTTTGTGCCGTCTTTCACAGTTGTCGCTCTGCTATAGTTAATGCCGTTTCGCATTAATGGAAATTGTCGTCCATTCTGACGTTCCCCTCAGGGTGACTGAGGGGCTTTTTCCTTCCTCTCCTCCACTGGAGTGGTTTTCTGTTGGGCTGGGGTTTCCAAGACTGTTTTTTTGTTGGAGTCCTCATTGGACGAGGAGCTGTACTTTCTCACTCTTTTGGCGGGTGGGGAAATTTTATTTTGAGGGGTTTTGACCACCTCCATCTTCTGTTTTTGAACCGGTAAGGTTACTTCTTGGACATTTTTCAAAACAATGTTCTGTTTGAGTGCTTTGAAGTAAGGACCTTATTTCCCTCCAACCCGAGCCTCTCCCTGAGATCTCAGCTACTAAGCTAGATACGCATCTATCTAGCTCATTCACCCTCGCTTTCAAACTTGCGTTCTCCGTTCTCAAAATATCGTGTTCGTACACGACACTAGCGATTCCTAGCGCGTCATCTTCCATTACGGAATCGCAGTCCGAATGGTCAGACATTTTAAAATCTAATTAATAATTACTATGCTACTCGAAGCAATTTGAAATAAAATTCTTCAAGACAAAAAAGAAAAATATATCTCATGCATAAAAACAAAACGACTCATCAAAAATTTTCAACGCTATGAGAAAAATCAGGAAAAAGATACGAAAAATAAGCTCACCTGATGCTTTCTGCAGAACCAACGATCTAGACCGATCTGGACTCTGAAGATGAACACCAACTTCGAAAATTTTAAAGAATTAAAATTTCGATAACACACACACGTATACAACCTACACAAACTTCACAGACGGAATCAAAAATTCCGTAGCTTCGCCAGTGTAAACTTTCACTTCGACTTTCTCTTCCACTTTCTCTTCGAAAAATGACGTATCGCACTGGTATCATTCAACAAGTCTACTCGCTTCGACGTCTCGAGGTGAACTGTGACTGTTCGCCAGACATAATGATACTCGGTTGGCCTATACGTGTATGTTCTCCTTTATATCCCGCCCGTCGATTTTGTTATTCACTGATATCGGGCATATGGCAACTTGAATGTTTATATGATATCAAGAAGCGTTAATGAGGGAAAACAAGTCACAAATTCTCAATTTAATTCTCAAAAAATAACTGGAAAAGTTGAAACCGCTCAACTCAGGTCTAATCTCATGTGTTCCTTATTGAATGGACACTCCTCCACACACAAAACTTAGAGCATTCATGCACAATCAGGACAATAAATACAGCCTCTGCTGTCTTCACTCAACCGATGCACAACATTCAATCAAAAATGGGAGCTGTAAGGGGTTGCGGCTAGAGGGGTAGTAGAATAGAATAGAATAGAGTTTATTCGTAAATCACAATATAAACTCATTACAACTGTTGAGTCCGATATTAAATATCAACTGTGCACAGTTCGTACAAACTAATTTTATTTTCTTAATATGTACCACAAATTGTCCCCTTAAAATCCTATCAGCACAACCCACTCTAGACAATACCAAAATCAACCGACAAAAATACAAAAATAAGCCCTCCACATGAAAACAATTGATTATCTATCTTTAATTAACCACAGAAAAATTTCATGAACATAAGATGGTGATGAATGGACAATCAGAAGAAAATAGAAAAACTGATGTGATATCAAACTCATTTGAACACCCTCATTTGACCCTCTTTCAACAAAATTTGACCTGTCTGAGCGTTTTTTCGTTATTTCATCCCAGAGCTCAAAATTGGGGGTGAAAGTTATGGATGGCCCACCCTGTATATAGGGCCATGCAGAAAGCAGCAATGCTACGGCGAGAACGGTACGCAAATTCCTGGCAAATGCAGAAGAACATGGGAAAGTACACCATCCACTTCGACAAAAAGTGCGGGGAGACCAAGAACCCAAGGAACAAGAGGAGGAATCAGGACCTGATCAACATCAACACCCGACCACCCACTACCATGAGCCCGAAAACCAAGAAAGGGATCTTAATCCTTTTGATATCTGGGATAAGTGAATGTTTCTCTGGAAGGAATTGTGTAAGACGCTTGGCTAAAGTCGTAATATGTACTAGTTTTCTTTTAGCCACCGAAATAATTACTGCAAATTCAATTTTTTCTACTCTATAATATTATATAGAAATTCCGGCGTTCCTGAAATGGTTTGAAATTTCACTATTTCCTTCAGGAAAAATGTCGACTGTCAGGCATTTAGCAGCAGCTAAAAAGTCAGTCGAAAATAGATATATTCTCAAAAATAGTAATAAACGAAATAATAAATTTATTGACCAAATGCCAAATGGCCATCGATAGTATTTAGTTCTACAGACAGGTAAGTTTATAATATTGGAATGTGAGATTGCACAATATTTGGAGATTGATGGTTTGGAAATTCAACATTGGACAGAAAAAAAAAACTCAATATATTATAGTGGTGAATCAATTAACTCACTCAGTGGACAGGACTGTCCCTGAACTCCTCAAGATATTCTCTGATAGTTTTTAGAGGATATTTTGCTCTGGACTTGGAATGCTGGTTTCTCTGGTTTAAGTCAGTTGCAATATTACCCAGTTGTGCGGTCTTTGGGCGAATTTCATGGAAACATTTCTCATTCTGTCTCCTATAGGCTCAATTTTGAGTAGTTCTTATAATAGTTTCGAGGATCGTATAACGGATTATTGTGATGGCGAATTTTGGTTATTTTCCTCATTGCTGTTGTTTCTGCTATTTCAAGTTGTCTAATGGTTGGTCTTCTACAGCCCAAGTATAGATTGTGCCCATAATCGATAAGTGGTCTGCATATACTTTAATAGATAGTGGCAGCAGTCTGTCTCTTGATGCCTTGTCTTTGTAGGTAAGGCTGCGGAAAAATTCAGCTCGGGTAATTACTGTGGTATTTGAAATTCAGCTTTTGGTCTATCCTAAATATATCAGGTTAGCAAGGCTAGATGCTGTGTTAGTAGATTGTGATGTTCGACGAAGCAGGCGTAATTTTGTGATTGAATATTATTGATTCGGTCTTGATGGGGTTCAATCGTAGCTTCCGCTTTTTCAGCCATTCCAGTGTAGCATCTGCTAGTCCTTGTAGAGCATTAATTACTTGTGTAAGGGTTCGGTTATGAGAAACTGAGGGTGTATCGTCAGCGAAATGGAGAACGTATTGGTGGAAGACGCCGACCGAAGCAGGCATGTCATGGCAGTAGATATTATAGAGAAGGGGTGACAGTGATGAGCCTTGTCTAAACCATTTTCGATGGTGAAGGTTTGAGGTGTGCCGTTCCCTATTTTTACCCTTCACATTCTGGCAGTGAGGAATTCCTTTATGATTTTTATTAGATATGTGGGTACATCGAGTTTTTTGAGCTTGATGAGTAACCCCTTGTGCCATACATTGTCAAACGCCTTTTTGATATCTAAAAATAAAGCAGCGGATTTCAGGTTGCTCAGTTTGGCGGTTTGTACATTTGATGACAGTATTGTAAGTGGATGGAGGGTTGAGCAGTGCTCTCTGAATCCAAACTGGTGTTTGGGAATGCCCACTGCATTTGCATCTGATAGTTTGTTTTTCAGCGTTTTCCCAAATATTTTCCGATATTGGGCAGTAGCGTTATTGGCCTATAATTGTTTGTGGTTACTATTGGATTTGGGAATAACTATAATATCTCCTTTTTTCCATTCTGGTGGGAAGTAGTGGTTTTTCAGACAAAACTGGAAGATGGATATTATGAAGAGGTGGACTTCGAGGCTCAAATTTTTCAATACCATCCAAGATATAGAGTCAGGACCTGGAGATGTGTTTTTTTTTACTCTGTAGATTGTCAAAGTATTCTTCTTGGTTGACTATAATATCGCTTTCTTCATTGGAATTATTCCTGAAAAATACAGTTTTGAAAAATTTTCTCCAAACAACTTTGCTTGTTGTCTGCTGCGGTGTCATAAATTATTCCATTTCTTCAATAGTTTTATTACGAGGAGATTTTTTGTATCCAGACAGTTTTTTCATTTGTTGAAAAAAATATTTATCTTGACAGTTATTGATTTCCTCGCATGCAGCAAGCCATTTATTTTGTTTATATTCTTGGGTAAGCCTGTGAATGTTCTGATTGTACCTGTTAATGTGTGTTTTGAATTCTGGTAGTGGATTATTCCTGTATTCTCGGTACATTATTTTTCTCTTTTTAATCAATCGGATGATGAAGGGAGGAAGTTCATGTGTATGGTAGAAGTTTGGCCTTTTGAGAGTGTTATTCAATGTACTGTCTTCTAAGTTTTCAATAAACTCGGAAACCACATTCCTATCGAGTGGCTGGTCATTGACATTCTCAATAAATTCTTCCATACATTTGTTTATCTTTATCATGTTTGACTTATGAAAGTTGTAATGAAGTTCGTCTTTTATTGTATTGTTCAGTATCACCTGAAGCGAAATATGCCGTCTGTTCCGATATTCCTGAACAGCACTGTCAGTATTTCAGAGACGATGCCTATTGGCCCAGTCGTTCGAGTTCTATTGTTATTCGATTGCCGGCCAGTAAAACCAGCAATATTGGAACAGGCCCAATATCTCTTGATGGTCTGCTCCCAGGTATGGTATGACATCGATTTATTTAAGGCAATTGTCAAGAGAGTTTGAATATATAATACGGTCTGGAGTGCTATCATCGTTGTTGGGCATAATGAAGGTTGAAGGAGTTTTTTGTGTTTCGCTGCAGTGTTTAGATTGAGATCGCCGATTATGATGCAGTTTTTGTGTCTGATGACATTAAGAATAGTTTCGTTTATTTCGCCTTTGGGATGAACATACAGTAAGAAGAAGTGCAATACGTCGTTTTTTAGTGGAATTGTGATATGTAGAGCATCGTTGAATGGATTTCTGATTAGGGGGCCATTGCAATTTTTTATATTTAGAGAAGGATGCAACATTGCTAGACTTTCACCACTGTCCAATAAACACAGATACGTGGAAGTAACCTTGAGTTCTTCAAGTAACGCTACGTTGAGAAACCGGCAAAATGTCGTTGAGAAATACGTTTCGTTCTAGTGGTACTGTAACGTAGCGGACAATCTTTTTGGAATGGAAATTCTACGAGAATATAACGTTGCCATTCGATTGAAATGACGTTGCTACAATACGAAATTCAAATGTTGATTCTAAAATAAATATTTATTTTTTCTGCCCAGCACCCACTAGTCTTGTAATAGTTTCCATTAGACTACATTATATCTCTTCCCACACTAGTTTCATCGAGACAACCGCAAACATCCATCACCGAGGGGATTCGAACCTGCTACCTCTCGCGTCCTACCCTACATCGCTGCCAACGAGACCACTGCACCCTATAGTGTTTATTGTAGTAGTAGTGAATATTCCATTAGCTTAAGGCTACAAAGTTCATAACATTATATTTACAATATATCTACATCAACAGACGTCGGCTCGATACATATTCTTTATTACCATTACCAGTCTATTGAATTGATTCAAATTATAGGCAGATCTCATAACTAATGGTGACTGGTAGAACATACTCAATCCATTATAAAAAAGTGATCGCTATTGCTCTTACAATGCCAAATACAGGACACTCATTTTTTTTTTTCGATATATACTACTTGGCAAGACAAGGAAACGTTCTGGAATAGTGGCTACAAGAAGGGGATGTTCGTTGCTTTTAATAGAATATACTTTGAGAAAACACAACATATCCACGTTTCATATTCGTGACTGCAGTAACGAGTTGTTGAATGATTTCGTATACAACTTTGATGTAATGTTATTTATTTCCTATTGAATATACGTTGAGGAAGTACGCTAAAGAAACGTTACATATTGGTGACTACAGTAACGAGTTGTTGAATGATTTTGTATACAACGTTGATGTAATGTTATTTATTTCCTATTGAATACACGTTGAGGAAGTACGCTAAAGAAACGTGACATATTGGTGACTACAGTAACGAGTTGTTGAATGATTTCGTATACAACGTTGATGTAATGTTATTCATTTCCTATTGAATATACGTTGAGGAAGTACGCTAAAGAAACGTTACGTATTGGTGACTACAGTAACGAGTTGTTGAATGGTATCGTATTCAACGTTAATTCAATGTTTCTCACTTCCTATTGAATACACGTTGAGGATGCACTAAAATAACAACGTTTCATGTTAGTGGATTCAGTAACCAGCTTGATCATAAGCGTTGATTATATGTGAAATGAACCTATGGTGGAATTTAGGTTTCAAAATAACGTTACAAAATTCAACGAGTAACCTTGAATCAACGCCCCCCACCACATATAAACGTATAATACACGTGTGTGTGTGTGTTTATTGGGTGATGTTGAGATTTAATATATTATCATCGTGTTTAATAGTATCCCAGTTTCAGTAACTTATTCAATATTGTGGTTTAGTTTTTGATTTAACAAACAATGCAGATTTGATGTTGTATTTTTCAATAATATTATTGGTGAGGTATTTTTGGGTAGATTCCCCTGTTGCCGGCGGTGACTCATCTGTGCCGGTTGGGTTCCCGCCACAGTCGTCTCGGCCAAGTCTTTCCCGGACCGATTTTCCTCGCGAGACCCGTCTCTTCGCGCCCGATGCTTTCAACAGTACAGGGCCAGCTCCGGCCGATTTTTCCTCCCTTGGTGGTCGACTCGCGGAGGAGATGAAGGATTTGAAGAGATCGGTGAACTTCTTTTCCGATAAGATTACAGATTTCAAAGCTAAACTTTGTCGATTTGGCGAAGCGATTGAACCGTTTTCAAGATTGGAGGAAGAAAACGTTGCCCTCAAAAAGGAGGTGTCCCTTCTCACTGGCAGAGTTAACAACATGGAGCGTCATAGTAAGCAAAATAATATTGAGGTGCAAAATGTTCCATATAAATCTGGAGAGAATTTAGCGGATGTGGTGTCTAGAATTGGCTTCTCATTGGGAGTTCAGGTCGACCCTCATTCCGTTGATTATGACACTAGGGTTCCGACAACACTTAAAGATAAACATAAAAATATTGTTGTCAGATTCACTTCAAAATATAAACGCGATGATTTCCTTGCTGCCTACCGTGAAAAGCGTCTTCCATGGGAGTCACTCATGCTGGCTTGGCCTTGGCTAACGTAGCTGAAAAAGTGTTCATTGGCGAGCACCTTACATTGGCGAACAAAATAATTTTTAAGCAGGCTCGAACATTGGCAAGAGAAAAGGATACAAATACGTATGGACACAGAGCGGAAATGTTCTTATTCGGAGGGACGATGCTTCGAGGATTATCCATGTTTTATCAGAGGCGGACTTGAGTCGTCTTTGAGTGGGATGTGCAGGATTTTTTCTTTTTTTTAGTTTATTTACACACATCGTAGAAGGATTCTGATTCATGGTAAAAACTTTGAATATTTATTACCAAAATGTTCGCGGACTTAGAACGAAGTTGAATAATTTCAAATTAAATGTTAGTTCAAACGATCACGATTTGTTATTCATCTCCGAGTCATTGCTGAACTCAAATATATTTGACAGTGAAGTAGTTGACCTTGAAGACTATTCAAACTTCCGTAGAGATAGAGCTACTGCCTCCAGCACTCGAAGGGATGGAGGAGGTGTGTTTGTGGCAGTTAAAAGTGAGCTTAAGCCTTCGCGAGTCGAGGATTTTCAAAGTGGCCCAGAGGATGTTTGGGTGAGGATTGTTATAAACAATGTGAAAATTTTACTTTGTTGTGTTTATATTCCACCATCTGATTCGGATGCTGCATCACTTTTCCGAGAAAATTCATCTCAGGTTATGTTAAGATTCAGGGACCATAATGTTCTCATTCTGGGTGATTTCAATTTGTCGGGCATAAGCTGGTTTAAAAATAATATAAGTGGTATTTGCGAGGCTACAAATGTCACCAGAAGTCAGGAAGAACTCATTGACACATTTTCATATTTGGGATTATTACAGTTCAATTCGATCACTAATTCCAGTGGTAGAATATTAGACTTGATTTTGTGTAACGCAGAACTAATAAGTAATGTTCATAGATGTGACATACCGGTTGTGCCCGAGGATGGATATCACCCCTCTTTGGAATTTTTTATGGAAATTAATGTTTGTGATTCGCTAAAAAATAACGATTCGATTTATAGGCTCAACTACAGGCGTGCTGAATATGATTTAATTAATCGTTCTCTTTCCGGAATTCCTTGGCCTGATTTAATTGATTGTGATGATGTTAACTTGGTTTTGGATACTTTTTACGAAATACTTTATGATGTACTCAATTGATCTTCTTGTACCAAAGATAAAAATGAACAAATGTTTTCCACCTTATTTCTCTTACGAGTAAATCAAACTGTTTATGATGGGAAAAAAAAGAAGAAGTTAAAAAACTGGTTGATGAAGAATTGAATTTGAAAGTGGACATAACTAAGGCGTATAAAATAAATCGAGGAACGAAAGTAGAGATGATAGTCGCTGAAATTGCAAGCTGGGATCAGAAACAGAATATAATGAAGGCAAAACAGAGATTGAAGGGGAATGATATTTTCATAGATAATGATCTGACTCTAAAGGAAAGACAAGTTCAAAAACAGATACTTGAAATAAGCAGAGTTGAAAAAAGCAAGGAGAAGAAAGTGAGGGTAGGATATAGGAAAATATTTATAGATGGAAAGCTTTTTGTATGGGATGATGACGAACAAGGGGTGAAGGAGAAAGAGTATGCGAAGATAAATAAAGAGGCTCACTCGTCAAAAAATTAGTAAAAAAAGGAGGATGTAGGACCATGGCAACGACCCAGCAGGAAAGGGAATCTGAATTTGGAGAAAAACTTTGCACTACACAGGGAAAATTTAGAGGAAGAGATGGAAATATAAACTCGTCGAGGAATCAGCAGAAAAGAACAGCAAAAATGGAGAAAAATGGGAAAAAGGAAATATACAAGATTGGGACATGGAATGTGAGGGGAATTTCGGGAAAGGAGATGGAGCTTTGCGGTGAATTCGAGAATTCTATGTTGGATATGTTGGTGATAACTGAAACTAAAAAGAAGGGAAATGGAAAGATGGCAATAGATGATAGGTATACATTGGTATGGAGTGGTGTACATCAGGATGAAAGAGCTAGAGGCGGAGTAGGGTTCTTGATGAAAAGCGAGGTGGAAGAAAAGTACCTGAATAAATGGGAAGCAATTAATGAAAGAATAATGGTAGTTGAAATGAGTTATGGGGGGGTGGTGGAGACGATCATAGGTGTTTATGGACCAAATGAAGGCGATAAAAAGGAGGAAAAGGATCATTTCTGGAATGAATTAACTTTGGTAGTGAAGGAGGCTAGAGGAACGATCTATATTGCTGGTGACTTCAATGGCAGGGTGGGAAAAAGAAGTAGCCAGCAAACAAGATGTATCGGGGAACACGGGGAAGATGTGTTGAATAGTAATGGAGAGCGATTGTTGGAATTTTGCGAGATACACGGATTCATCATAGGGAATACTTTTTTCGAACATAAGGACATACACAAGTACACAAGAGAGGTTAAGTCAAGAGGGGAAAGATCAATAATAGATTACATACGGATGGAGGAGAAAAACTGAAGTCAAATAAAAGATGTGAGAGTATACAGGGGGTTCGAAATATCGAGTGATCACTATCTGTTGGTTGCAAAGAGTAAAAAGTTGAATGGAAATTTTTCGGAAATGGGATCGAAGAAGGGGAGAAAGGAAGAGACAATAAAGTACTACAAACTGAGAGATAAGGAAGTTGCTGATCAATTCAGATATGAAGTGGATAAGAAACTGCTTGAAGAACTAACTGAAGATGCATACGACGACAGAAGCTTGGAAGAATTATGGCAAGCATTCAAGGAAGCGCTCATACAGTCCGCTATTAAAGTGTGTGGTACTAGGAAAATTGCGAAGTATAAGAGACAAACAAATTGGTGGTCTGAAAGTATCAGGATGGAAGTAAAGAAAAAGAAAAAGATCTGGAAAACCTGTCTGCAAGCGAGAAATGCAACAATAATGGAGGAATATAGAGCACAGAGGAAGAAAGTGAAAGAGCTGATACAAGAGGCGAAGCGAAAGAGCTGGTAAGAATTTGGCAATAGATTGGAGCTGGATAGCAGGAAGAACCAAAAATTATTCTATACTGCAATGAAGAGCATGAAAGGAGGAAAAGCGACAGAGTTAACTTTCAATATCAAGGATGAGAAGGGAAATATAATAAGGGATGAAGAAAAAGTTCTACAGAGATGGAAAGAATATTTCGAGGATTTACTGGGAGTGGAAGAAGAAACAGATAATACATTGGTGAACGAGGGAGACATTCAAGAGGAGGAAGAGGCAGAAATAGAGAGAGAAGAATTGATACAGGCACTGAAGAGTATGAAATTGGGTAAATCACCAGGGAGAGATAGAATAAGTGTGGAAATGTTGAGGAGTATGGGTGATAGAGGATTTGAAATACTTTGGAGGATTATTCGAAGAGTTCGGCAGTCTGAAGAAATACCAAAGGAATGGGAAGTAGGGTTACTGGTACCAATATACAAGGGCGGAGACAACAAAGAGTGCAAAAACTACAGGGGAATCACGTTGCTCAGCACAGTAAGGAAGATTTATGAAAAGATATTAGAGAACAGAATTAGAAAGAAGATAGAGAGCAAGTTGTTGAAATCTCAAAGTGGATTTAGGAAGAATCACAGCGTACAAGACCATATTTTCAGTTTGAAAGAATTGATGAGGCGGACTTTGGGAACAGATGGGGTTCTCTACCTGGCTTTTGTAGATATAGAGAAAGCTTTTGACAGAGTGATACGGGAGACAGTGTGGCATGCGTTAAGAAGGAGAGGAGTCAGTGAAAAGATGATCAGCTTGATAAAGAAGTTGTACGAAAATAACGTGAACCAGATTATACTGAAGGGAAGAATTTCAGAGAGTTTCACGACGATAAGAGGACTGAGGCAGGGAGGAGGATTGAGCCCACTATTGTACATAACCCTTATGGACGATATAATAGAGAAAAGCAGACAAAAAACTAAAAAGGTTACAGTGGGTTTTCATAGAATGGAAAGGATATGTGTTTCGGAGCTAGTGTTTGCAGATTATGTAGTAATATTGGCTAAAAGTGAAGAAGAATTGCAACAGAACTTGAATATCTGGGATGAGGTTATATCGGAGTATGGAATGAAGATGAATAGAGGGAAAACAAAGGTAATGGCTTTTAAATATCCCAATCCTCCTTACGAGGATTCTTGGTCTATATTGCTGTATCGATTCTAGTTATGGGTTTACTACCTGTGAAGGTTGTTTTGGGAAAACTAAAAAATCGTTCCTGTTCTCCTTCGGTGAATTATCCGTCTGGCTTATTGAGCGATATTGTGGGGTTGATTACTCATTTTGCCATGACCTTTTGTATTCTGAGTGCTGTGGGATTAGAAGTGGCATTACCACAAAAATTAAAAAGTTCTACAAATTATGTAAACTCTTGTATATATGTAGTGTCCTTGTAATATATTAATTAATAAGGACTGTCTGTCAAAGTGTATATCACAGAGACGCAAGATCTGATTGAATTTAGAACAAATCATATTGTACACAGATGACTGAAACAATATATTTGTTTTGGGCGTAGTAAGGTTGAACAAGCGTACGGGACTAGAACTTGGGCGTCCTACATGAAATCCTACTCTAGCGAGTAGATGTGCCATTCAAGGGTCCATGAAGGAACCTCAAACAAACAACTCCCTTCCTGACATCAAGCTTAACTGCACCGAATTTATTGAACAAAACAGCATGATCTTTCTCGAAAAAACTTCTCTGAACAGCCTCCATTAGTCCGAGAGCTGGCAACGAAATTCGGCAAAAGTTTTGTACTGGCGCATAATCTAATATGATTTAGTATTGAGGGTGTACATAAGTCAGCACCCACTCTCAAGGTCAGGTAGTGGAACACCTAGCGGCGACGCGCTTTGATGTAGGTATATGGAATTACAACACACTCTACAAGTATTTTGTAATGATTAAAAATTGTCACTAGTTCATAGAACAGAAAACTTGAAAAAGTGGTCAGATCTCATTTTAGTGAAACGCGGTGTGTCAGTACACCACATAAGTTGCTGCCTTGACGATGTTGTTTCAAAAGAATTGTATTGGCTGAAACTGCATTTACTGCTCAAATATCATATATTATTTGTGAATAAAATATTCAGACCACATATCAATAGAAGAGAGGCAGTCAGCAGTCACCCCAAAGTACTGATATTGTAATTTTATATAAATCAAAGAGCGTCGCCGTCAGATGTTCCACTACCTGACCTTTTAGCGTGGGTGCTGATTCATATACACCATCAAAACTAACTCATATTTAATTATGATCCATTACAAATCTTTTGCCCATTTTCGTCGCCAGCTCTCGGAATTTATGTCATTGTGATGTGTATGGCAATCGTATATTGGGTTCCAAGCAATGCATCCAAACTCCAGTTTGCTCGTCACAAATATATTGAACAGCAAAATCATGGTTTCCGGATCAGAAAATATCTGCTATTACGCACGATGAATTCATACATTCTTGGCCTCGTACCAAGTAAATCATTAACATGAGGAACAAATGTGAAACTTTGATCAAAACAACGCGAAGATCTTTTATCTCCGTTTTTTTGCTCAGGACGCTGCCATCAAGACTATAACTATACAATAAATAGTTCTTCTTCCTGGTGTACGTGGCGACATTGCACTCAAAAATGCTCAATGGTAGTTGATTTCTGCCACACCAAATCAAGAATGAGTCCACAAAGCACGCTGCAGGAAACGCAGTCTTCAATAGAGCCTATATCACCAAAGATTTTAAAATCGTCGGCATGAGTCCATGCACGAATAGGATTAATTAGATGCATCCTTACTTATTCAAACTTCCGGGAGTGGATAACTGGAGTGGAAGGCCTCTAAAATTCCCTGAGCGACTTTTTGTTCCAGATCGTAATGCGAGAGGTTTGGCCAATTAGTTTCGAACTGTTGTAAGTTTTGCTTCAGATGGATCTTAATGGTGGATCAGTTCCTGATCTGTCATTTTATATTCGATTAGCCCATGGTCAGAGATTGATGGTTTGGTCACCATTTCCCAATTTTTAACACATCTTCTGGAAGTTGCGTTGACCATTGTCACGTCCAGAACCCCTTTTTTTGCCCTAGTGACAGAACCAGGTGTTGTCCCCACGTTCTTGAGATAGTTCTTCATTCTACCAGAGTTCTGCAGGCCAGAATAATATCCAATTCAGTAACGTTATTAGTTCTCAGATCTAAAAATTCTTCAATCAGATTTACCATTCAAACTTTATGCCCTGGGTATGAAGCCCCCTGTTCGAACATTGATCCTTTGTATTTTTCACTTTTCTGTTCTTCGTTCACTACCACATTATTTTTGGCAGCGAAGGGAATACAACACAAGAAATTCTTTGAGATCTTTTTCTGGCAGAACTTTATCGAGCTTTATTGCGTGTATATACACGCGAAAAATCCTAATTGCAATATATGCGAGCTTTATCATTCTCAAAAACTGCTTTGGTCTTTGGAGGTACAAATGAGAGCTTTGGTTATTTGTCTATGCCATAAACTTCTTTCAGATGGAAGTAAGGAATTCGCATTGTGTCTCTTTATATACCCTGATAAAGTATGAATTCTGCAAGCGGACAAGATGTGCATAAGAGTTTTCGTCGATCACGGCTAGCCCTGCAAGATGTTGAGGTGACCACTTGCATTATATTCTTCTTATACTACCTAGTATTCTAGTATCTAGTATCACTCCATCTTGATGAACAAATCCTCCCGTTTCCGACATCAGCTCAGCCGACTCCAGAGAAGCAGAAGATTTTTACAGCAAGTCATGGTCTTTCAATCTCTTGAAATATATAAAGTATATGTTTACTCATATGATATTCGAATGAAAACTTCAGTTTTGCTTATCTAATGGCTTTCTAATATCTTTTGTTCTGCTGGCGTGATAGATTTTCCTACTAGCTTAAGATCGATTCATATGTCGGATATTAGCTTCTCCAAAGCACTCCAGCTCTTTGACTTTGATTTTATGATGAGCTACTATTCCCTTGAGCATTTCCAACTTTTTTGTATAATGTTGGTATTGCAAACTTTGAAACCCCTGTCTTCCTGCATTCGAGGAAAGTATATCCTTTGTATCGAAGAGTTACAGTTACAGTTTGTTCGGCGCATCTGTCGAATCCCCCAGACCTGCTACCGCAGCCAAAGCGGTCTATTGTGGCACACAAACAAGCTCAAAGAGCTAAACTTCTACCTCCAGTGCTATCTTCCAAAGGGAAGAGGTGATAACAGAGGAGGAGTAGTTCATGAGTTCCCCTAGAACCAGCCTGAGCGAACCTTGTCTGCCGCTGGGCAGTCACTGAGGATATGCTCAATGGTTTCGTCCTCCTATAAGCAAAGAGAGTCCTTGTATATCGAAGAGCTAGGATGCAGGCTACGATTCATATTCAAACTCTTCTATCGAACTCGAGAATTTAATTCGCCGTCCATTTAACTACCCTTACTCTATAGTAATTGACTCTCCAGACTGCCAAATTGTTCGTAGGATTAGCGTAGGATGAACTAACAACTGTGCAGTTAATGCATTCCTAATTTAAGTTATCTCCAGAGCCCCACTCTCCCACATTCATTTGTTATTAAAAAAAACGAAAATGAAATATATAATGTTTTTAAAATTATTACATAATCACTAAAGCTCTTCTTGACAAAAAGACACTTAAAGAGTGTTTGAAACATTCTGAAATACGATTCCCCAAGTGAGCAGTCCACAAATTAAGGATGATAGCCATCATAAATATAGAGGTGTTTTGAAAGATGAAATTTGTAATAACTGGAGCCAATGTTATAATACGATCACGTCATCGAGTTCGAATAATCCTACTGTACCAGATTCTAAAACATATGTGGCAACTACGCTGGATGCAACAACATGCTAATGGTGAAAGATTGAATAAAATTCGGACGCAGCATTGTGCTACATATGAAAACAAAATATACGCCGGACGCACTAATGGTAGGACCATGAAAGGACGCAATAATGTGCGTATATCAACTTCTTTATTAATAAAGATATTTGAGGTCTGAAACGACCAAACTACGTAATTTTTTGCGTAGATTAATATACTTCGATCAGATTCCACCTAGGTAGCGTATTTCTGGGAGACGCAATAAGGTTGCTTTTTGAAAGGACGCAATAAAGTATGCCAGATGTATATATATATATATATATATATATATATATATATATATATATATATATATATATATATATATATATATATATATATATATATATATATATATATATATATATATATATATATATAACCCTTTTTACCCATTGCGTGTAGGGTGTTGTGTGGCCTCTACATCTGAATATATTCCCTCCATTTCTTTCTATCCAATGATATGCGTCTAGCTTCCGGAATATTCGTTCCCCTCTTATTCAATATCTCCGCAATGACTTGTCCCCAACTTCTCTCTGGTCTTCCCCGTCTCCTCTTTCTGACATCTTTGGCATCCCAAATTCTCCTCGTTATTGTATCCTCCTCCATTCTATTCAAGTGTCCCCCACCATTCCAGTTGTCTCCTCTCAATAAATTCTACTAAGTTCATTAATTCGAAACGACCTATTGCACAGCAATAACACCTTCGACGTATAGTAGATCACCATAAACTTTAGTGTCCTAGTCAAAGCTTCATTTATTGCCGAAATTTAAATTTTTGTAAATTTCTGATAAATTGCAAATAAAAATATAGCAAATTCAACAGTCTTATTATTGAGGCCTCGGGTATTTTGATAATAGCACTCTGTTTTTACACAGTCACTGTTTTTTTGTAAATACACGAGGTGCAACACTGCAACACCCACGTACCTGACGTAAACTTCTTTCCCACAATTCTTCTTGTCAGCCGTTTTCATCCTGAACTTTTGAAGATGTTGAAGTTGCCGGGGAGTAAGATCTGCATCTTTAAATATATTCCTGGCTTTACCAATCTTTATTTTATTTTTTGATACTTTGTGAGCGTCATCCGGGCTAGAGAGGATGACCTTCAATGCAGCTGCTCCGTTTTTGTTTGGTTTTCCCACCCTGACGGCTCTGATAATATCACGCTCAATCGGGCCCATCAAAATGTATCCTTGGCTTCCGCAATATCTGATTTGTGTGATTCGAGCAAGTTATAGAGCATCACATTATTTTGCCTTCTTTGGCGCTCTTAAACTTCACCGATGATCACTTCATCGTCCTGCCCAGATGGAATCCGGCCCTTCAAAGAATCAATCTCAGCCTGCATCCACTGCAGAATCCACTACGGGCGTTAAGCTGGGAGATCACAGCCAGAGACAAACGAGACGGTTATCTTGGCATTGAAATCTGTCCCATTTTAAGGAATTCGTGCATCTCTCTCTTTCTTGTATTAGCTTCCATAAGTCTCTATTCGTTTAATTACGGGAAAGCATTTGTAGAGGTCGCCTCAGTAGGAAACATTTCCTAGTTGTCACATGCGTCATTTGACAATTTTAATATGACAGCTTTGAGGTTGTGTTTATGTTTACATGAGTAAAAATTCGCATGATTTTCAATTC
The DNA here is from genome assembly GCF_907165205.1 of Coccinella septempunctata. Taxonomy (NCBI): domain Eukaryota; kingdom Metazoa; phylum Arthropoda; class Insecta; order Coleoptera; family Coccinellidae; genus Coccinella; species Coccinella septempunctata. The sequence continues at coordinate 32,181,453 of NC_058189.1, read as the reverse complement.
TTTTCTGTTTAATCCAAGTTTCGAGGTTGACTTAGTTATCAACCTAAGTTCTGGAGTTATTTTGACAATTTGAAGATAATCTTCCAAGATAGCAAAATGCCAAGCTTGCTTTGTTTACTTTGTGGTTCAAAAATTGCATAATTTTCCCCGTAAAGGAAGTTAAGGTGGGTTAATATGTAATTATTGCTAAGGTTTCTCTGTTTCTTAAACCAAAGAACTAATAATTTCTTCCGTAAATCTTATAGAATGATGAGTAAAATAGTCATTATAAGCATGGTCGATCTATGAATGGAATCTATGGAATCTTTTTTGCAATGTGCTAATAATATTAAACTTTCAGATCTAAGGAATGGCAAGAAATACTAGGAATGAAATTCACGGGTGAATCTCTGCATTCATTCAAGATCTGCAATAAGCATTTTTTACCATATTCATATATGGATCTAAACAGATTTAAGCTTCAGAGATCCGCAGTTCCTATTCCGTGGCAAACCTCTGCAAGAACTATCAAGACACATGAAGTAAATATGGAATTTCATCTGTACAATCTGAAAAAGGTATTTGAAAATTGCGATTTTGTGTATACGCCTTCTGGCACGAAACCCTTCATATGATAACATCTCAACTCATTTTGCAGTTTTGTTTCTTGTAGTTGTTGAAAAATAGTTATAAACTGTTTCAGAAATTATGACTTAAGTGACTGAGGAAGCTTAGGATGACCCAAGCCCTAGCTCAAATACCCCACGTTTGGCCACACCGAGTATTAAGGAAGAAAATATTCCGAAATTTTGATGAACTTTTAATAATGGACAGTACTAAGAAAAAAGCAATTAATAAAAATCATTCATAGAAGGGAGAACAATCTGAGGAAGATTAAAACCTTATGTAGGGAAAATCCCAAGATTTAAAAGCTCTCACAAATGTGTGTGAAACTAGGATGGTATGTAAAATTGTGAAATTAATGAAATTAGAAAAGACAGCGAAATATATACCTATACCTATATTTGTTAATTATGGATTTGTTTTTTACTAAAATTGTGCTGGGACTTTTTTATGTTTGCAGTTGAAATATAGTTATGAATCTTATGGATGCAGTTTTACATTTCCTATTTCCTTAGTGAATAAATGAGAAACTTTGCATATTTGATATCTGAAAATTTTCCTTGATGAAAATTTGTCAATGAAGGCAATATTTATCAGATAGGAAATTTTCCGTTCGTCAAAAATTCAAAATTTCTCAAAACAATGTCGGCTCTTCGAACGGAATAAAATCGGCAATGCGTCAGTTCAAATTTCCCGCGCTTTTTCGAGATACTGCATGCAGCGCCTCTACAAATGCTTTCCGAAAAAATGGGAATGAGAGAGATAGAGAATTAGGATGTGACTTCATTTTAGCAGGTAGTTAACCATCTCGTTTGTCTCTGTCACAGCTTACAAGGCGTTTCAGGGCTAGGTCCTATCGTGGTTTGCCCGCTACTACGTTGTTTCGTGAGAAAAATGTAAATAGGGAGATTATTTTTCTCGATTATTGTTTTCGTTTCATCATTTATTTATATTATTGTTATACTATTATGTCATTAATTTTCTTCGAATTTGTTAGCGAAGCTGTGCTTCCCTAGCTTCCATGGTAAACACGCCCCTGATGAATATGCACAAGATGCAATGACATACGTTCGAAATAATGGTCGTCCTGATTTGTTCATTACATTTACCTGCAATCCAAAATGGGAAGAAATCACTCAACTGCTTCTTCCCGGACAAACATCAGTTGATCGACATGACATCACTGCACGAGTGTTCAAACAAAAAGTGAAGTTGCTAATGGATTATATTACAAACCATCATGGCTTTGGGGATACTCGATGCTGAATGTATTCAATTGAATGGCAGAAACGAGGCCTGCCACATGTAGTTGGGGAGCCGAAGAGGGAAATTCGGGATTTACTCAATAGTGTCAGATTAATATAAGGGGACATACCTTGGACCCTGTGGCGTACCTCTACCAAAAATTAGACCTGTATATAGGGGGAATTGTCTAGGACAGCCTGTCAGAATAGTAAAAACAAACGATCATTTTACATACACGAGCGTGTCAGATTAAGATATACAGGATGTTTCCTAATTGAATGTCAATATTTATGGGACTGATTTTTGGGCCCATTTTGAGGAAAAAACTTCAAAAAAAACGTTTAATACTACCTTTTGACATACGGGGTGGTATTATTTAGGCAGTCAGTGGTACGCCACTGACTGTATTCAACTATGAGCAAATTTGAACTCTTGAATTTTTTTAGTCTGACGCACAAGTTTCATCTGAAAAAATTGAATCTACGTATGTCCCTGCATGGTGATATTGTCATATGTATGTATTGAGGATATTGTTATGATCATGCAGAGAAACGGTTTCTATTTTATTAAGCGGAAACCGTGAATTGAAAAAACAAACAACTACAACCATTCTTAATTAAGTCTTCAAATTTTATTTGCCCTCTTCTAAATATTTCGTAATCGAGAAGCCGTTTCTTTATTTCATTTTCTCCGACGATGCCATCCTGCCTATACAGGGTCTTTCACGAGGAACCTCACCCATATTTATACGGGAAACTACTGAACGTATTTTCATGAAATTCAGCACTTATAAGTATTTCACGATGCTGATGAAATCTAAAATATTTTCAAGGCATGAGCACCTCCTGTTTTTCCGGAAATGACGTCAACTTCCGTTTTTCAAATTAGAACAACATTTTTTTATTGCAGAAATAGATTCCTTAAAAAATTTCAAGTTATTTTGATGTAACATTTTTCAGTTTTGGTTGGAAAATTCTCTCTGCGCGGGAAAATTCGAAAAAAAAATCGAAAATAGAGCTCCGCTGAAACAAGAATAACTTCGAGGTTTTTGGATGGAAAATTTTCATTTTTGGGATTTTTCAAGATGTAAGATTGATGTATCCACTTTAAAAATCGAAATCGCGATTCATGATACAGGGGGTGAAAAAATCGCTTTCAAAGTTAGGGATGACAAAATCGTGAAAAATCAATTTTTTCAAATTAGAACCCCATTTTTTATGGCAGATATTGAATCTACGTTAAAAAATAATGTGAGTGTATGCATCACACCCTTGCCCTAAAATGGATATTTTCTGAGTTATTCACAAAAAACTGTTTTTCGTCTTGAATTTTCAGCTATTTCTTTTCCCTTCACGCCAAAAAGATGAAATTTTCAGGAATTGTTACTTAAACCATGTTTTAGATTTTACTACCCTAATATGCAAGAGAAAAAAGTTACAGGTTGTTCCTAAATAGATGGCGAATTTTGATTCGAATTTGTATCGGAAACCTCTTTATTTCAACTAATCGGCCATCGGTTTTCTCTCCAGTGATAAATAAATAATTCCTTATGAACCATATGCAAAAACTTACCATGTTTTACATTCTTTTTTTTTAATGATAGATATCATTAATTACATCTGCCAAATTCCTCTTTATTCATTTTGTTTTTACTATTAATTTGGTGATAATTCGTATTAAGTTATAAAATCGATCACTATGCCTAATTTTACCAATGAAGATTATTTAAATCTCATTCTACTTCATGGAGAATGTAATAAAGTTGTAGATAGAACGATTCTCTAGTTATAACTGCGAGAGTTTGCCATGGTTCTCCTAATAGTAACTTGAAGTCGGTTTCAAGAAGGGGTGAAAAATCTACTGCATGGTTCAAATAACAGTTCCTGAAAATTTCATCTTTTTGGCGTGAAGGAAAAGAAATAGCTGAAAATTCAAGACGAAAAACAGTTTTTTGTGAATAACTCAGAAAATATCCATTTTAGGGCAAGGGTGTGATGCCTACACTCACATTATTTTTTAACGTAGATTCAATATCTGCCATAAAAAAATGGGGTTCTAATTTGAAAAAATTGATTTTTCACGATTTTGTCATCCCTGACTTTGAAAGCAATTTTTTCACCCCCTGTATCATGAATCGCGATTTCGATTTTTAAAGTGGATACATCAATCTTACATCTTGAATAATCCCAAAAATGAAAATTTTCCATCCAAAAACCTCGAAGTTATTCTTGTTTCAGCGGAGCTCTATTTTCGATTTTTTTTTTCGAATTTTCCCGCTCAGAGAGAATTTTCCAACCAAAACTGAAAAATGTTACATCAAAATAACTTGAAATTTTCTAAGGAATTTATTTCTGCAGTAAAAAAATGGTGTTCTAATTTGAAAAACGGAAGTTGACGTCATTTCCGGTAAAACAGGAGGTGCTCATGCCTTGAAAATATTTTAGATTTCATCAGCATCGTGAAAAACTTATAAGTGCTGAATTTCATGAAAATACGTTCAGTAGTTTTCCGTATAAATATGGGTGAGGTTCCTCGTGAAAGACCCTGTATAATTGTAGCGCACGCTGCGAAGAGTTTCATTATCATAGTCTCGATATTTTCGACTTTCTGGCTTTCTTTTGTAAAATCGCACGATTTTCAAGTAGCAATGAAATGACAATAAAAAATAAATTTCTACACCAAGGGCTAGTTGAACACGAAATAAATGTTCTGACGTTAGATTGTCAAATAAAATACTAGTCTCTTTCGAAAAAAAATGTGGCTATGTTACATTACTCATAGGATTCTTTGTGTACTAGGAAGTATACAGGTACATGAAGAATATAACTTACTTTTTTCTAAAGCTACACAATCACTATTAACCAACACAACAAACTTCCTGCGTAACATCTAATCTATCAATTGAAAAGTGTAGAAGCGCTCGCCTCACATACTTGTCTAAGATGTCTAAAACACTGGTGTGTGCACTTGTCACTTTTTGCAAGCATCAACATTTCAGAAAATCGGGGATATGGGATCAGTTTCGTGGCGGCGCCACCATGTCATTTGCTTCGTTCTATCCTTGTTCTACCAAAGGAAGTCCGATGATACTCTCTCGTTTTATTTTGTTTTGCGTTGATATCGAATGTCGATCAACGAGTTCAAAATATGAACCGGCCCATTTTGTCAGCTGTTAAGGAATATTTGTGATTTACAGTTTAATTTTCGTTGTAAAAACAAATCTGTCAATATTTCAACACTATCGAATAAGGGTTCGAAGGAGGATTTACTGTTCTTCTTCAAGATAATTGCCGTTTGACAACTTGAATTCGTGAGGGGGGTAATTCAATATGATTTTAATAAAACACAGTTGATTGGTCAAATATCCAATATATTCAGTTGACGGAAGGAGAATTTTAACTATATCTACTCAGGAAGAATATTTGAAGTAACAGACTCGAATAGATTTATGTATTTCTGATTCTCAATACATGCCCACAATTCACATTACGTATTTCCAATAAAGTTTCTTTGAAATATTGCTGAAGTTTCCATAAGACTTAGCTATATCGGTCCCGAATGTTCATTCATCTGATTTGGTTCTGTTTCAAATTCCAACAACACCGAATTCTTAGCTGTAGTTCTTGATCGTCCATACAGAAAATTGAATTTTCTGAATGACATGTTGAAGGATTTAATGTTCTACACCCCTTTCTCGAAACTTATACATTTTCACATACCAATAATCGCAACGTACATATTCGTACGTCGTAGGAAAGTATTCAAATTATTTTCAAATATCAAATGACAATGCTCTGTCAAATTCTAAACAGCGCTACCTACAGAGGGAAAAACGAAACTGATCCCATATCCCCACAAAATTAAAAACAAAATCGAATCAGTGAATACACCAGAGTTTTAGACATCTTATACATGACTTAAGCAGTGACGGCTGAAATTTTCAAGTTACCTCGCCGTTTTCAAGCAGCCCCGTTTTACGGTATAGAAAATCTCGAAAAATCATACATTATTTCACTCACCCCCTTCACAAATTTCTTTTCCGATTACTTCCCAAATCTTATCTTTTTTCCGAATATTTTTGGCCCTCATGAGGAAGATCATATAAGATAGGGTGCCTCCGAATTAACTCAATAATCTTTTCCATTCCAATGCTCAGACATATATGTATTTTCGGTGCGAATTCAGTGAATGGGCTGAATATGCTCTGAATGCGACCTGAGCTTCCGCGCGGTAAAAAAAAGCAGACAAATCGCAATGTAGACCATAAAAATTATGATAGTGTGAACTTGAGGCAGATTCAAAGGAAGCGACTGGTAACACGGTTGCGTCATGTTGAATGGTTCTGAAGCTATGAATTTTTCTGTGACTCTATGCACGACGCTAGTTTGACACAGAAATTGGCATAAGTCAAAAACTAAAGGAGATATGTCTATGAAACCAGCATGCATTATATCGACAATATAATATATAGTGGCAAATCCAAAATTGTGAAAAAAATGGCAAGACATATGTTTATTTTACTTTCGGTCATCCTGAATACATGTAAAAATATTTTCCTACTAGCGTTTCAAAAGTATAACTTTCCACACGCATTGACGTTTGCAGAGTAGTACTACCTATTCCAAAATCGTGCGGAAAAAAGCACGCAAATATTAGAGTCGCATCAATTATTAAATTTTGGCATGACTGTATGCGCCAATCATTTATTTATTTATTTATTTATTTCATCAATCAGGAATCCCAACAGGAGAACCCAATTACAGGGATTCACCAAATAATAGGTACATTAGAAAAAATTATGTGAACTTAATTCTAACAATCCACATTGAACTTAATCCTAACAACTACATATTTACAAAATCTCGACAAAAGGAAAAAAAAGCAAAATTACACTCAATAATTCCTACATAAATATTCATACAATTTCCTCCTAAAAACGAACAATGATGTACTGAATATATCAACGCTCTGAAGGTGCCAGTTATAAAATCGCATCAACCTCAAAAAAACCGATTGGTAAAACAAAGATGTACGTGCTCCAGGGAGAAAAAAGAGGTTTCTGCGACGACCAGAAAAAACAGAGACATTGAATAAGATTTCGCTGATCAGTGGAAAATCGAAGTGGCCATTTACAATTCGGTACAATAAAGTTTGGTCAAAAATTATTCTCCTATGCTCCAGGCTTATCATCTTATACAATCTGAGTCTAGCGCCGTAAGGGCACTCAACCTGACGACCGCCAAATCTATAATACAAGGTCTTAGTGAACTTTCTTTGGACTCTCTCTATCCGATCAATATATTTATGGTAAAAAGGAGTCCAAATCGGTGTGGCGTATTCAAGGATACTGCGCACCAACGAAAAAAAAAGAGTTTTCAAGGTCTCAGAGTTGCTGAGATATAAGATTCAAACGTTTCTCTATGCGGCTTTTCATTCGAGTTGAAGTTTCAAAGATGTTAATATTCTACTCCCTAGTAGGAACATAAAATTCTGCCATGTTTCTCTGAAAGTTTTTCATCGCTAGTAGGAAAAATATTGTTCCTAACTCATGAGAAAAGTACCTTTTCGCACTCGACAGCTTGACCAAACGACGCGGAGCGGAGCTGCAGTCTCTTGCGGGAAAGTATCACTCTCCATACTTGTTAGGAAAATAAATATTTCATGATATGGTCATTGTATGCCTATTGTTTGAGAAGTCGAAAGCTTGGATAGAAGTTATGAACCATGTACTTACCTCTGAGTCATTCTGTATATATTAGCATTATGTATGGGGTAAATATTGGTGGCCGAAAAATCTACCTTCACTTCCTTCTTAAACTGATGAGTTTGCATTTTGATCTGTAGGCTATTGGTAGTAAAACTAGGAAAACTGGTACGCATCAACTCCAAACCATTTTTTGGACCTTGGTTTTTTCGATAATTTGATTCTTCCTTTGTATTCAATCGGCTTGTTTCACGAGCTGTCGTGAAATGACTTTCCTTTTGAAATTTCGTTGTTTTCGGTTTTTCGACTATAGAACTATCTCTTACTGAAAATTAAGAGCCCAAATTATTATAATATCTTTATATGAATACTTAGGCCCGTATTAATAGTCAGTTCTCAAAACGGGTCTCAAGACCTATCTCAGTTGATACTTTCTCAAGATAGTGACAGCATCTCAAGATGACGGCTTATTAATAAACGCATATCAAGTCATTGTCAGTTTGATACTATCTCAAAAAACGAGACTTGAAACTCAACTTATGAATGTCTTGAGTAATGGTCTTGAGATATACTTGAGACTACAAAACGAAATTAGTATTTTTATTTTTGCTTAATATTTTTCAATACTGTGACTCACAATAAAATGTGACGAAGCAGGATTTTCGATCGCCCATCCAGTACACGTTGTGTGTACCTCATGTGAACTCCTGCGGACATTTGAAAGATCCTGGAGTCGTGCATGCTTCCTGCCCATCTTGTTACAATACCCAAAAATTCTGTATTAGGCCCAACAATGGCTTGGACATTAATTGAAAAGTCTGATTTTCTGTTGCGATAAACTTCATGAAATCGATTTCGTCGTAGTAGTTGACCACATCTTCCATGGATTCCATATTGACTTTAATAATTCCGATTTTTGGAAGCACAAAAGACAATTAAATTACTGTCAGTTCACAAAGCAAACTAACCCAACTTTCATTTCGAGATCATCTTGAGTCAGGGTTCGACCATACTCAAAATTTGACGTTCCCAAAACCTATCTTGAGATCATTCGAGTACTTGAGTCACATTTATTAATAAGCGCCTACTCAAGTGAGATCGCCGATTGAGACGTCATCTTGACAGAGTCTCAAGTCAAATTTATTAATCAGACTGATGTCTCAAGACGCTACTTAAGACATTCTCAATACTTGAGATCTGACTATTAATACGGGCCTGAGTCACAAAGAAAAGAGAATATTCAGTTTCAACGAGTTCAGTAGACTGAATTTCTAGGAATATATTTGTTTACGTCAAGATAATAAACCGTCACTTATTCAATCATATTTTTATTTATTTATTTATTTATTTACCAAAGAGAATACTAACGGGTATTTCAACCCAACAAGAGTACTCACAAGTCAAAAAAAAAAGTATTCATACAATGCATAGCACATCAAGCAAGAAAACGTTTCAATTTACATACATTACATTATAAGAACCTAAAAAGAGAACAAAGTTCAACAACAAAATCAATCCAAATTTATGCGGTGAATATATATATTCTAATTAATTTTTTACTTAAAAACTAAATACACACGCATAAATACATGTATGAACATATGTAACCAAATAAAAGAAATGCAACTAAGAAATGGAACGTGCAGCTAACCCATGCCTCAAACAGCGCTTGAAACGAATAAAAGATACGTTGAAAACATCGACATCGAGGGACTCAGTGTTGAAACCATTCATCAATCTACATAGAGGCGAATTCTGCGTGACATTTAATCTGCGAAAAGGCACGGCAAACATTTCCCTTGATCTGAGCCTTCTCTCAGGGAACCTCAACCCAATTGAGCCAAGAATAGATGGAACCGAAAAAATATTATTCAAAATTTTATATAGCAGACACATGTCGTTTATTTTCCTACGATTTTCCAAACTAATCAAATTGTATTTCAATTGGGCCTCTGAATAGTCATGATTTAAAATTTCGAAATTGTTCCGGAAAGCCAAAAACCTCAGCAATTTATGTTGTACACTCTCCAACCGCTTCACGTGACACTTATAATGAGGGTTCCAAATTGGTGATGCAAAATTTAATTTTGAAAATACAAATGAGTAGTAAATCGTCAGTATGGTCTTATTTCTTTTGAATAATTTACAATGTCGAAAAGCAAATCCGAGCATCTTATTTGACGACGAAAGAATACTATCGATATGCTCGTTAAAATTCAGTTTTGAGTCTAGAATAACCCCCAAATCGCGCACCGAGGAAACCTGGCGAAGGTGAAACTGTTCAATTGAATAATGGAAATTCATTGTCTTTATGTTCCGAGTGAAGGTGATCTTCAGGCATTTATCTAAATTAATGAAGAGAAAATTATTCTTGCAATAATCGGAAAACCTATTTACATCCTCCTGTAACAGAAAACAGTCCTGGATTGTCTTTATCCTCAAATATATCTTGAGATCATCAGCATAGATGAGAAACCTAGCATGGTGGAAACAGGAGGAGATGTCATTCAAATAAACAATGAAGAGCAGCGGACCCAAGTGGGAACCCTGAGGAACTCCAGACGGATTCGAGAAAATCCTCGACCTTCTTCCATTGACGCAAACAAACTGTGATCTGTTCAGAACATACGATTTAATCCATCTCAACAAAACTCCACAGATACCCACCTCAGCAAGTCGTCTGAGAAGTACCGAATGATTTATTTTATCGAACGCTTTTTTTAAATCGGTATAAATGGCGTCTATCTGGTATCGACATTCGATCCCCTCGTGGAGGTTATCAAAAATGTCAGCAAGTTGGTCTCCAGGTTTCGTCCCCTCACAAAGCCATGTTGATTTTCAATAATAAGATCTTTCACGTGATATGAAATGAATTTACAAACAAGCGACTCAAAAATCTTGGGAATGGTCGACAAAATAGCGATAGGTCGATAGTTTTGGATTAGGTCCTTTCGGCCGTCCTTATGAACGGAAACGATCTTAGAGAGCTTCCAGCAATGAGGAAAAACTCCACTTTGGAGGGACCGATTGAAGATAATGGCAAGTGGCAACGACAATGAGTCGCAGCCATTCCTCAGCAATATGGGTGGAATCTCATCCGGACCTGGACCCTTGTTTTGATTTAAAGTTCGTAAGGCCTCCGTTACACTCTCCTCAGAAATAGTAACCTCATGCAAATAATTACTGTTGTATTTATTATCGACAATTAATGTCTAGATTTTCATCCGAACCAAAGACAGGCTCAAACACAGAGCTGAAAAAGTCAGCAAAAAGGTTGGAAATCTCTTCAGGTGAGGAGGCCTCAACATCGCCTTTCCTCATAACAGATGGAAACTTGCTATGGCATTTTCTATGAGAAACAAACTTAAAAAATCTGTTTGAGTCATGTGGTAGTTCCTGCTCTATCGTATCCAAATAGCGATAAAAATCTCTCGAAATCAACCTTTTCGATAGAGCCCTGGAATGCCTGAACTGGTCATAATCTAAAGGGTCTTTGTAAATTTTGTACCTACTATGAAACTTATGCTTCCTTCGAATAGTACGAATTGTATCTTTTGAAAAATAAAAGGGAAAATTTTTATTTATGTTTAATTGAGGTATGTGTTCCGAGATCAACCCTCTCAATATGTTATAAAAGACGTTCACACTGGCATTAACATCAACATTCTCCAAGAGACCACGCCAATCCACTCTTAGAAGCGCAGCATTCAAAGCCTGGTAATCGCCCCTCCTGAAATTAAAACCCGAACATCTAGATTTTCTCAAATAGCGGTGTGCGTTAACGTCCAATAAAAACTCTACTGACGGATGGTGATTATCTTCATCAACAAGAGGAGCATCACATCTCCTTACATTATTCACTCTCATCTTGTCACATAAAATCAAATCTAAAATTTTATTATTAAAATTACGTATACTATTGAATTGCTTCAGTTTTGAAAAATTTAAAGTATCAATGAAAAATGCATATTTGTTGTCAACATCTGTGGTATAAAGTACATTATTCGATATATCGTTCACCCACTCCAAGGACGAACAATTAAAGTCACCACACACCAGTAATAAGTCTTGATCCCGAATTTTCGACCTGTTGGATTCCAGCTTACCGGAAAAAGCTGCACGTGCCTCATCGTCGCCCGGAGCAATGTACACACAAGAAATGTAGACCTTTCTACCGTTAATGTTCAGAACTACCCAAATGTCCTCTCCGTCACTATTGAACTCCGGTACAAGTTTCGCATTTAAGTCATCGCGTACAATTATCAACACCCCGCCACCATCTTTTTTCACAGATCTAGAAAGGTCTCTATCTCTTATTCTAAAAATGCTATAGTTATCGAACATTAGCTCATTATCGAATATACTGAGGTTTAGCCACGACTCAGTCACCAGTATCACATCGAAAGAATTATTTAATAAATTTACTTTGAATGTGGATAGTTTTGTACGTAACCCACGTACATTCTGATAAAAAACGTGGAGCGCCATGGTGTCCGCTATTATATTCGTGAAGTGAATGAATAAACTTAGATGAGCTTGGTTAAGTCGGGCTCACCCTGTATGTGCACAATTCTCGCGGTGTCAGTTTTTCTCATCAGGATGTTTCCATTTTGGGTCCACACGTATTTGTAACCTTTTTCCTTGGCAGCTGCGCGGGCTGCTTTAAAAATTATTTTATTTCTGGTAGTGAGATGTTCGTTTACAAAAAATCTATTTGACAGTCCATCTATTTTGAATCCATTTTTACCCTCATTATTTCTTTTCACTTTAATTGCGGACAACAATTCATCCCTCTTCAATTTGGAAACAAACTTGACGACTATATTTTTCGGCTTATCCATAATTTTTGTGGGTACTCGAACCACAGAAGACACTGCAGAAGGGTCCACTACTATGCCCACGTACTCGCCGATCCTCCCCACAATACTGTTTAAATTTTCATTCTTTGTTTCTGGTATATCTGTAATTTCCAAATTATTAATTCTCGAATTTTGTTCAACTGTGTCCAATCTGAAATGTATATTGGATATTTCCTTCTTTAGGAGCTCATTTTCAGCCCTTATTTGATTAGCGAGCTTAAAGACATCATCTAACTTGGTCAACTTGCTTTCGAAATCGGTGATTTTGTCGGAAAAAAAAGTTACGGAATTTTTCAGTTCCCTGATGTCATTCCTCATAGTAGATACCTCGGCTCTCACCAACATCATTAAGCGCGATTCGTCGGTCTTCAGCGCACCAACCTCGCTCCCAACCTCGTCTCGATCGGAGAGGGAAGTTCCTGCTACAGGCGAGAGGGACACGCGAGCCATCGACGAAGAAGCGGCATCGGCCGCAACTCCGCCGCGACAAGTCACACATTCCCATCTAACTCCCGGTATGTTGGTTATCAGTGAGATTTGGTTTTTTGCAACATCCGAACACCGGCTGTTGGCGTGAAAGAAGACACGGCATGTAGTACACTGAATCCCCGGAGATTTTCTGTTTAGGGAATTTGTGCAATTTCCACAAGTAGGCTTTGCTCCAAGAACACAACGACACCACTCACTGAACCACCAAAGTCCCAGCTACAAGAGGATGAAAATTTTAGGCTGCTTAGTGTGCCGATTGTACGAGAAAACAATTAAAATAACGAGAGCACTATATAAACGTCTAGCTTCTAGCAATTCTCGAATCTAATTATTATATTACAGAGATTGATTTTTTGTGTTATCGTCCATTTTCTTAAAAAAGTAAATACGCAATAATTGAGTTTTCCAGTAAGAGGTGGTTCAATTTGTTTACCGTGCCTTGAGTGAAAGCCTTGAGAGAATAATCACAACAGCTTATCGAGTTAGAAGGGAGATATAGGAAAGGTTCGCAAGTCGAGATCGGGAATTCTCGGATGCGTCCAATGACGTCACACTAGCGCTCATTGGCGAAGATAGAATAGAAATTTCAACTTAGATGTAAACGGACGAAATGGGAGGTTAGATGTACATCTTTAAGCAGAATGATGTGATCCGTAGAGAAAACGTTGGTTTTTACCGTATTGCATCAGAAACTTCTACATCCAGAGTTATTAAATCGAATTTATCACAATAATATCTGATACAGTTTACGAGAACAGTTAGTGCAGACATTTAAGATTTGAAGTGAGTAGTCTAACTCCAGGGTAAAACAAACCTTGTTATAGTGATATGGTTGGTAACAAAGAAGAAATTAATGAATTAATGACTGTTGAAGCAATAACAGGTGACAATAAAAATAGCAATGGAGAAATAGCAACTCCCCGAATCCTTGTACAAAATTATTGGGGTTTCACTTAACTTCTTGAAAAGGCACGATGCAATCGGTCGAAGTGATGGTGTGAACTCCAGGTGACTGATGACAGAACCTCGTGGTTCTATTGTACAAAGGACGAAGAAATCTTCAATTTCTTGAATTTTGAGAGAATTCGTCGATCTGACAGTGTTCCAGCTTCAATTCAGTAACCCTAGCTTCACTCGTGCTATATATTTCCGCAAGAAATTCTAGTTGGTAGATAAATCCTCAGTCGCTCAGAAAATAAACAAAGCTAATCCAGCATGAACCGTAATAATTATTGCCAAAACTAATAGGAATTATCGGCTTGCAAAAAAACTCCAAAATCCAGCCTTTATTCACTCCGATGTTGTATGCGTTAAATTTCAAGAAGAACGAATTGATCTCAACACGCGAATATTAGCTAGATTTCATCGACAAAAATCTTCAAATCACTTGCGTATCAACACTCGATAACTACAAGGAATTATTAAAGAAATTCAGAACTACCACGAAAAAATGTAAACTAATCTAAATGGATAATTTTTTATACTCGAGTAGAGAAATCTGAATAGGAAACTTTTGAATAACCTGGAAAATTACTTCAATATATAATTTAAAACTTCCATACCGTAACAAATATCATAATATGCACTAGCTTGAGGTGAGTTAATGTTCGTTATCTTCTTTGGCTAAAGTTTGAATGCCATCAGTTGTCGATTTCAAAAATATCAATCCGAAGATGAAATTCATATGATGCAGTGTTTGGGCATGGGTAAGTCTCAAAGGAATTAACAGATAATTACAAGAATGTTAAATTCCTCAACAAAAATCATCCTGCATCAATGGAAATAAAAGGAGTTATGGAAGTTTCAAGTCAAGAGCAACTTCACCTCTGAACAAAAATTTCACATTAATCAAATTAATTAAATTAACAGGAAAACTGGCTCGTATTTGTGGCAGTTTATCTTAATACTTTGGTATACTTTAAGTCGTTTGGATTCAGATGAAACATTATATAAATTTACTTGCATTGAATATGTTCGCTACCGAATGACGTATTATGGATTTTAGAATATCAGGGTAACTATTTGAATGAGCGGACCTAAATTCTAAATAACTTTTCCGGAAACCCTGTCTTCTCTTTTTTTCAATCACTCTCGACATTTTCGTAATAAAAATTGATATTAGTTGTGGCAACGGCGTTATGACATCCACGACATTTCATAAGTGCAAACCCTACTCTGTTACAAAAACTTGAGAAAATTATTTCATGGCCAACCGAGTGCTAAAATAAATGTGAATGGAGTATAGAAGAGTAAATAAAGCAGTGATTTGTTAATAGGCGTGATCATTCTTTATTATTATACCGCTGGCATCATTTCTGCCGTGATCTGAACGCATCCCAGACTTCTCGATTCGTCATACGCCTGTTTTTCGCAAAGCGAATCGGCGTATTGAATTAGGGATAATATGGGACATATGCTATTGTCTTCGTCTTGGTTTCTATCTGGAGGGGATTGAATCGGACACCGTTTCATATTGGGTGGCGCTCTGGGTAAATGTATAGTACCCAGTAGAACATGCCAATATTGAATAAATTTCCATCAATTCATAACGTTCTCCAACGTAGAAAAATGCTATGTTGCTCTGATGAGGCCAAATGAGGCCGAAACCATGGCCAGCATCTGCTTTTCTTCGGTTGAGCGTACTCCATTTGGGGCCTTGACGATGGCAAATTGGCTACTTCAATTCAGATCGTAACACTTGTTGATATTCATACCGTCGGTTGGTATGCATCTGAATCTATCCTCATTATTAAATTACAATATCCGTATTTTGGGAGACTGCTGACTGCCTCTGTTCTATTGATATGCGGTCTGACTATTTTATTCTCAAATAATACATGATATTTGAGCCATAAATGAATCTCAGCCATTATAAATCTCTTGAAACAACATCGTTAAGGCAGCAACTTCTGTGGGGTACTGACCCACCGCGTTTTACTAAAATGAGGTCTGACCACTTTCTCAAGTTTTCTGTTCTATAATAGCTACAAGTACATAAATTAGGTCTTTATGGACGAGTCCAAAAATTTATGGCAGAGCGACCAAAGCGAGTGAGGCCAATAACTTGGGCAAGTCCATAAAGCCTGATTATGTACGAATTGCATAATAGCTATTTATGTAACAAGTACATAAATTAGGTCTTTATGGACGAGTCCAAAAGTTTATGGCAGAGCGAGCAAAGCGAGCGAGGCCAATAACTTGGGCAAGTCCATAAAGCCTAATTATGTACGAGTTGCATACAAAGCTTTATGTTCGACTGCAATGCAGAAATTTTATTTTCTGAAATGGCTTATCACTGAAAAACATTAAGTGTTCTTTTGATTATCTTACCTTAGTAACCAGCGACCTTAGCAACCTTAGTAAACACAGTTGTTTACTTCCTTAATTTTGTGACAAACGTCACAATAATCCAAAAAATGGATAGTGCTGGAGAAGAAAGCGTAGAAAATTTAGCCGTAAGCGACAAAGAATCTCTCTTAACCATTAATTTTAAAAGTGCTTATAAAAATATGTACGCAGCCTATAACAAGTCCTGTAAAACGAAGGAAATTGTAGAATCAACAGAACACAGTATTCTGGCTTATTCAATAGTGAATTGAAAGCTCACAAAAGTTCTTCGCTATGGACTACATAGATGAATCGGAGAGTACTAAAATAAGTGTTACCACCAGAATATTGGGCCAAGAAGTAGTTGATGCTAGCATCAAGAGTATTGCAGATCGAAAAGTGTGCTTTCACTTCGAGCTCGACTTCTCCAGGATTGCATTTTTAGGATAACAAAAAATGTGTTTTCAATATTCACTACCACACTAATGCTTAGAAAAGTTATTCATAATTTCGTTTTAAAGTCAAAGTTCAATTTCTCTTCCTTGAATAAAGTGTTATTTGCATCTAGTATATTCATTTGACAGAATGATAGTGACCGTTGAGTCCAATAAAGTGGTGTCCAATGAAGTAGTCAATTATGGACACTAAACGAATTCATAAATAAAGTGTTTATGATTCAGTCGAACATAAAAAGCTTTATGTTCGAATGCAATGCAGAAATTTTATTTTATGAAATTGCTTACTACTGAAAAACATTGAGTGCTTTTGATTTTCTTACCTTAGTAACCAGCGACCTTAGCAACCTTAGTAAACACAGTTGATAACTTCCTTAATTTTATGACAAACGTCATAATAATCCAAAAAGTGGATAGTGCTGGAGAAGAAAGCGTAGAAAATTTAGCCGTTAGCGCCAAATAATCTCTCTTACCCACTAAATCTAAAATGGCTTATGAAAATATGTATGCGGCCTATAACAAGTGGTGTAAAACGAAGAAAATTGTAAAATCGACAGAAGACAGTTTTCTTGCTTACTTCAATAGCGAATTGAAAGCTCAGAAAAGTCCTTCGCTATGGACTACATAGATGAATTGGAAAGTACTAAAATAAGTTTTGCCACCAGTATATTGGGCAAGGAAGTAGCTGATGCTAGCATCAATAGTATTGCAGATCGAAAACTGTGCTTCCACTTCGAGCTCGACTTCCTCAGGCATGCATTTTTCAATAACAAAGAATGTGATTTTAATATTCACTACCACACTAATTCTCAGAATAGTTATTCATAATTTTGTTTCGAGGTCGAAGTTCAATTCTTCTTCCTTGAATAAAGTGTTTTTTGCATCTATTATATTCACTTGACAGAATGATAGTGACAGTTGAGTCCAATAAAGTGGTGTCCAATAAAGTAGTCAATTATGGACACTAAACGAATTCATAAATAAAGTGTTTATGAATCAGTCGAAATAAACTAGTTGAGTGACTATTTTCAAACATTGCAAAATACTTGTAGAGGATGTTGTAATTTTATATACCTACATCGAAGCGTGTTGCCGCTAGGTGTTCCACTACCTGACCTTGAGAGTGGGTGCTGACTAATGTACACCTTCAATACTAAATCATATTTAATTAAAAGCCATTACAAAACTCTTGCAGAATTTCGTCGCCAGCTCTCGGACTATTACTCTTTAGCTACTTTACTTAGTATAGAGTAAGATACCAGTGCGATCAAACATAATTTATTTTCACACAAATGAAAATTTAGGATCTCAGTGGAGTCTCATGTGATTTTAATACCTGCCTAGTAGCACCTGGACAGGTACCAGATGGAAAAGGTAACTTAAAATAAGTGACGCTTTCCATGGATCAAGACTCATGTTCTTACATGCTATTAAGCATTTCTTCTGTAAACAGTCCGGCCCTGGCGGCCGCTCCCTTCTAGAAGGGACGCGAAAGCACGTGAATGTTTCCGGCAATTCTGGCGCCCAAATAGGGTTACAATTTGAAAACTTGCCAGTACAATTATCACACGACAAGGATGATTTCAGAGAAAATGCTGAAACAGCTCAATTTCTATTCGTAGGGGGGCATATTTTGAGCAGAATTGTAAGTCGAAATCTCCTCAACCCCAGGGAGCTATCACTCCTAAATTCTCAATAGGGAATAGGGGGTGAGTTATACCTCAATTGAAAGATCACTTGACCCTCTACATGAAAACTATGGTTTGCAAATTTTTTTGGAGTCCGTGAAGTAGTTACAGGGGCTGACAATTTGAAAACCTTCCAGGCCAATTATGTCTCGACAGGGATGTTTTCAGAGAAAATACCGGAACAGGTAAATTTTTATACAGAGGGGGACATGTTTCTAGCAAAATTGTAAGCCAAAATCTCCTCAATCTTAGGCAGAGGGGTTGTCATCCCTGAATTCTTAATAGGGAATAGAGGATGAGCTATACCTCAATTGGAAGACAATAGTATTATGTAGAGGGACATATTGTCAAAACTAGGTTTGAGAATATTTTGGCTTAGAATTTTGCTCAAAGTTTGTCCCCCTCCCTTTAAAAATCGACCTGTTTCGGCTTTTCTTCGAAAACATCCTTGTCGAGACATAATTAGTCGGGTAAGTTTTCGAATTGTCACCTCCTATAACTACTTCAAGGAATCGATAAAAATTTACAAACCATAGTATGCATGTGGAGGGACAAGTGATCTTTCAATTTGGTAAATCTCACCTCCTATTCCCTATTAAGAATTTAGGGGTGAAAGTCCTTACACCTAGGGTTGAGGAGATTTCGGCTTACAATTCTGCTCAAAATATATCCCCCTCAGAATGAAAATTGATCCGGCTTTTTCTCTGAAAACATCCTTGTAGCGACATATTTGACCTGGCAAGTTTTCAAATTGTCACCCTGTATAAGCCCAGCGGAGGAGCAGGACAGTTGTACAGTACAGTTCAATTACAGTGCAATCGGCGAGTGGAAATGAATACAAGTGGAAATAAATAGTAGTGACATAGTTAGTAATTAGTGTTAGTATTAGTGTAAATGAATAATATTAATCAGACGGACGTTTTAATTAAGCGAAGAAAACGTTACATTGCTGTCAGAAGTGAGGTTCAACATATACTTCATTCAAATTTATTTTAGCAGTCGGTTGGCCATGAAATAATTTTCTCAAGTTTTTGTAACTAGAACGAAGTTAGGTTGGCACTCATGAAATGTCGTTAATGTCATAACGCCGTTGCCACAACTAATATCAATTTTTATTACGAAAATGCCGAAAGTGATTGAAAAAAGGGACAGGGTTTCAAGAAGTGCTATTTGGAATTCAGGTCCGCTCATTCAAATAGTTATACCCTTATATTCTAAAATCCACAATACGTCAGACGGTAGCGAATATATTCAATGTAAGAGAATTCATATAATGTTTCATCTGAATCTAAACGACATATATTGCAGCTGGATATTTCCACAATCAGAAAGATTGTGAATGAAGAGGATGACAAAGAATTTCCTTCTATTGGGAGACCCAAAAAAGTGGTGGCATTTGAGAATTTTATGTTTGAGTGAATTAATGCGAAAAGTTTACTACAGGATTTTCGATAAATGTCATCGGAGAATAAGTTCCCTAAAATGGATTTTTGTATTTTCATTTGACTTGTCCTATACAATGTAAATGTCTTAAGGTACTAATAAATACCTATAATTATTATTATTACATCAATGTATTAAGATGAATAGCCACAAATACGCGCAAGTTGCCCTGTTAGTTGTTTATTCATGTGAAATGTTTGTTCAAAGGTGAAGTTCATCTTAACTTGAAACTTCCTTCAATTCCTTCTACTTATATTGATGCAAGATGATTTTTGTTGAAGAATTTAACATTCTTGTAATTATCTGTTTATTCCTTCGGGAGATACCACTGCATCATATGCATTTCATCTTCAAGTTAATATTTTTGAAATCTACAAATGATGTAAGTCAAAGAAGATAACGAACATCAACTCTCCTCAAGCTAGTGCATATTATAATATTATACTGATCTCTTGTATTTTCCATGCAAATCACTGGATTTGGTATGACTTCAATCAGTTTGTATAAACTTCAATTATGTTCGTCACATATTTTCCGAAGAGATTCGACATTGTGATAAAATACGTAATAACAGAAACTTTTACGTAGAACGGGCAACATAGCGTTGATTTAAAACCCAAAAATGTTTTGACAAGCTTCATAACCCCACCTTTTCGTACTATACAGAGTAAAATGTGTCAAATTTCCATGGCCAACCGACTGCTAAAATAAAAGTGAATGAAGTATAGTTCGTAATAAATAAATATTTTCGGTAATTTGGAGTTCATGCCAGTGACCACAAAACTCATGAGTAGGTATGATGAGTATGATGAACGAAAGAATGG
This sequence comes from Coccinella septempunctata, assembly GCF_907165205.1. Lineage (NCBI taxonomy): Eukaryota > Metazoa > Arthropoda > Insecta > Coleoptera > Coccinellidae > Coccinella > Coccinella septempunctata. The sequence continues at coordinate 32,160,816 of NC_058189.1, read as the reverse complement.
CAGAAAATTATCGAAAATTAAATGAGAAAATGGACGAGAACTCTTGTTAGTTAAATGAGAAAGTTGACGAAAATTACTATTGTAAGTTGAATGAACAAATTGAAAAAAATTCTAGGAAATTAAATGAAAAAAATTACGAAATATTGCATGAAAAAAGGACCAGATTAAGGTTAATTGTGATGATACTCTGAAAAAAAAGATTTCAATTAAAATCGGTTAGTTGGAGGCTGCGCAGTGTGTCAATTAAAATGTTTTTCTGTTCGATTAAATGTTCCATTGAACCTACAGTTTTGAATGGTCCATCGATACATATATTTTTTTTCGATCGGTTAATCATTACAATAAGCTTTATGCAATATTGCCAACTCATCTTTTTTGTTGTGATGATGAGGAACAGTTTTTTTTTTATAGCAGGGGGAATCTGCGACCGTAAAAACACGGGGCTCTATCTCTCGCCCAGAGGAGCCCATTTCTAGGGAACACTGTGGGGTTACTCACTCTTCCGAGTTCGCGACCCACTAAACCTAACCTGCTTTTTATTGCTTCAGGGCATTTGCCTATAAACCATTTATCCCTAGATCGGTTAATTTCTTCTTGCACATTGTCGTGCTAGGGTTTTCATGTTTGTCCATTTCGGATATCTCTTCTTAGTATAGTTTTAATAAGTTTCCGTTCTCATTTTAATCTCTCCTCAATTGATCTCGCGGTCTCCTTTTGTAAATTCTCATTCTTCCTCTGTCTTCCTCCGGATCGTAGTCCACTAGTCTCCTGAGTTCTTCGTTTGGATGTTCCTTCGCTGTTTCGAATACCTTTTCAGCTTTCCTCTTCATAAATTCGGTGATGGTTTCCCACTTCAAATCTCGATATATCTGTTTGTTCCTGACAAACCAAGGCGCATCTATGGCACATCGTAGTAGCTTGTTTTCTGTTGCCTGAATTCTTTGTATATGGCTCTTTGCCGCGAATCCAAGCACCTGATCCATGAGTCAGTTGCGGTCTAGCAACGGCTTTGATTATTTTCAATTTTGTCTCATTTGACATGTGGCTCTTTCTAACTATCAGCGGGTAGAGCATATTCATCGCTGCCTTGGTTTTGTCAACGGATTGTTTGATATGGCTTCTCCAAGTTAGACCTTTGTCTAGGGTGATACCTAAATATTTCGCTTCGTTTTTTCATTCGATTTCTTCTCCATCTACCTCTAGATTTGTTGTAGTTCTCAGTCTCCTCTTTTGCAGTAATATCGCTTGGCTCTTTTGTCCGTTGAGCTTTATTCTCCATTTAATACACCAGTCATTTATTTCATCTATAGCCTTTTCTAATATTTCTTCTATGATTTCTGGCTTGCGATGTCGATTTGCGATTCCCGTGTAGTCGGCATATAGGTGTCAGCATAGTCCTTGGAGATTTTGGTATATCGTGAATATATATGTTATACAGTAACGGCCCAAGTACTGACCCTTGAGGCACCCCTGCTTCCATATATCTGGTTGTGGAGTTTTCTCCTTCCACTTTCACGTAGAATCTTCTGTTCCTCAAATAATTCCTAATCAACTTCACAGTTTGATTGAATATCCAGCATATCTCATTGCTCTGGCGACATCTAGTAGTACAAGACCTGTTGCTTGATTATTTTGGAATCCTTCTGTTATGTATTCTGTGAGTCTCAGTAATTGCTGTTCTGTTGAGTGATCTCTTCTGAATTCTAATTGCTCTGCTGGAGTGAGATTCAGATTTTCAGTTTCTTCTGTAAGCCTCCTAGCGATTACTCTTTCTACTACTTTTCCTAGGGCGGACAATAAACTTATCGACCTGTAGTTTTGGGATAATTTTTATCTTTGCCTGGTTTGTTGAACTCTATGATTTCTAAAGTTTTCCACTTTTCCGGATAGTGTTCAGTCCTCATTATACCGTTTGCAATATTTGTGAGAGCAGCTATACATTTTCTAGGTAATTTCTTCAACATAACATTCGTTATTTTATCACTTCCGGGAGCTTTTCTATTTTTCAAGCTTCTAATTATCTCCTTTATTTCGAATGGAGATGTTGGTTTTTCTATTTTGTCGTCTACTGATGGTTCGTCCATTTCTTCTTCGTTGTTCTCAACTAGTTCTTCCAGATCATCATTATCGTCATCAGGTCTGTAATTTATTCTCGATTCTCTTTCGATCGAGTCCGCCAGTGCTTCTGCTTTATCGATATTCGTATATGCCATTCTTCTTTCTCCGTGGACAGGTAGTATTTTAGTCTTTTCTCTCCTCAGACATTTCTGCATTTTCCATGCAGATGATCGATAGTATTTAGTTCTTGAACTCTTTTGTTCCATCTATTTGTTCTTATGTCCTTCAGGGCATTTTTTAGAACTTGGCTGTGTCGGTTTAGATTTCTCTTATTTATATCTGTTTTGTTGAGCCTGTATGTTTTTCTTAGTCTCCGATTTTCCCTGATAAGATCTTTAATTTCTCTGGGTTTATCACCGTGTGGATGTATCGGTGCTGGTCTAGTTATTTTCGTTGTGCTCTTTTTGAAGGCATCTAGTATATTCTTTTCTAGTTTATCCACTGCTCTTTCTAGGTCTTCCGGTGTGTTGATTGTTGGTATTTCTGTTACCTCCGATTGTATCAGATAGGTATATTTAGTCCAATCGGTGTATTCTCTTGTTTGCATTAGTTCTCTTCTTGGCCCTTCTTCTATTGTTAATTCGATGGGGTTGTGGTTAGAGGTTCCGTCCCACAAGGTCTCTATCGAGAATTCTCTAGTGATATTTTTCACAATTGCGATATCCATTATATCTGGTAATCCATCTCCGAATGCTAGGTACGTTTGTTCTTCAGGTCCAATAACGATAGCTTCATGTTTTTCAGCGAGATCTTTCAGTTTTCTGCCATTTCTGTTTTCTATCCTGCTGTTCCATTCTGGAGATTTGCAATTAAAATCTCTGATGCAGATTTTCGGGTTTGTTCCATCCAGTTATTTGGGGGTCCTTTATATGCCGATGTGACTTCGACTATTTGTCGATTTATTTCAGCAACAGTCGTCACAGTTTCTATTTGTGACTCGTCAGATCTTCCTTTAAAATAGTGTTTCAGATCTTGTCTAACCAGTAAGGAAACACCTCCTCCAGTGTTTGTGATTCTGTCACATCTATATATCTCATAATTCATGATGTTCAATCGCGTTTTTGGTTCTATTCTTGTTTCCTGTAAGGCTATAATATCAGGTTTTTTCTCTGATAGAATTTCTTCTATCTCGGATTTTCGAGTTCTGACCCCGTTTATGTTCCAGGAAGCTATTTTAAGGGAATTTTTCCTAGTTGTATGTTCCATTATTTCAGTTTACTGAACATTCTTTGGAGTTTTTTCTCCATCTCTCTTTCAATTTTCAACATGATTTTGTTGAAAATTTTTTCAGTAAAAGTGTCTAAATCGTCGGCGGATTCAGAGACTTTTCTGTTTTCTTTTGTTTTGTTAATCGTAGGTTTAGCTTGGGGCATTTTCTGATGCTCCTTCTTCTGTTCTAGTTTAGGTACTTCTTTTTTCTTGTCGTCTACTTTGGAGAGGGTGGGCTTTTTTTTCTCCTGGACTTTTTGAGGAATCGTGCTCTGCTGAGCCGATTTCTGGCCTGTTTTCCTCTTCCTTGTCACTAATTTGAATTCGTTACATCCTTTGTAGCTTGCTGGATGGCCTTCTTCGCCGCACAGAACGCATGTGGCATTTCTCTCCTCACCTTTTCTGGTAAGTTCGCAATCTTTTGTGCAATGGTTGTCCAAACATTTAACGCATCTGTATGGAAAAGAGCACTTGTTTTGGGCATGTCCATACCTCTGGCATCTGAAGCATTGACTTGGATTTTCTGCCCTTCTTTTTGATTCCACTACAATGCAGAGATTGTAGGGGCGTCTTATTTCGAAAATCTCCTTTCTCTGAGTTTTAACCAGGTGTAAGGGTATAAACTTTTTGGTTTTATTGGATGTCATTCTGGACACCTCGGCGTCATGGATTCCTTGGACTTTTAGATCATTTTTGATTATATCTAGGTCAGCATCTATTGGGAGATGCCTTATGACTGCGTAGATCTTTTTCTCTTCCTCCACATGGTAGATGAAGTACTCCTTACCAATCCGGTCAAAATATTTCGTAATTTTTCTGTAGTCGTCCACAGTCGAGGCTACGATCCAAATTCCGTCTTTTACGACGGTTGCTCTGTTATAGCTGAATTTTTTCATGTAGAGAGTTTTTGAGATCTCTACCCAATCAGCTGTACCCATCGTCGTAATGGGTGGAATTTTATCTTTTTTAGGTAACTCCGTTGCTTTTTTTGCGGACTCTTCGTCTGATGATGAACTTTCTTTACGTGCGCGTTTTGTGGGCGGCGCGTTCTGGGTTTTTGCAACTTGAGTTCCAAAATTTTTCTTCTTTTCTGGTTCTGGAGCTACTTCCTGTTTGAAGGAATTTTTGGGGACCGCTACCGGCTTTGCAATTTCTACAAATGTGGGGGATTTCTGTGCCGTAATCTGTTTAGCAATTTCAGCAAAACTAGGGGATTGAGGCGCTTTATTCTTATTTACTTCCTTTCTCAAGAAGCGTAACTCCCTGACCAACTGAGCCACGGTTTCAGTTAATTTATTTATTTGAGCCTTCAACTGCCCATTCTCTTCTTTGAGCCTTACAAGCTCCTCTACTTCTCCATCGCTGAATTCTTCGGTGTCCGTAGCTTCCATATAGGAGCTCTCATTGTCTGAGATCTTCGACATCGCTTTTTGTCCGTATTGAACTATATGAGGTATTTCTGAATAATAATGAATATTGGAAATCACTACTATGTAACTATTGAGCTATGTGGCTTAGTTATATATTTTCTATACTATCAGAAGAATAAATCGACTCACCAGTGATATCCGTGGAACCAACGATCTTGGAGATAATCTCCAACTGAGTGACACTGAATACACTGAATTTGAACGAATTTTCGATCTATAACACATTCACTTATAGAAAAACTTCGGAAGTTTCATAGACGGAATCAAAAATTCCGTAGCTCCGCTAGTGTACACTTTCACTTCGACTTTCTCTTCCACATTCTCTTTTGCAGCACGTCCGCTCTTGTCGAGTTCTCCCACAACAATTTGTTGAGGAACTGAAAAATATACTTGATTAGTTATTTCGAACGCATATGTTCATTCCTCCAATCAGAGCTGTGCCGGCACTACGCATCGAGCACTGACAAAAAGTGCTCCCGAGCCTCGAGCACTAAGCACCGATTTTTCACAAAAGGCTCGCGATTACTAAGCACTTTGAGGAAGTAATTCGATTTTGCGAGCACTCACTAAGCACTTTTCTGAGAAACTGTTGAAAATACGATTTTTTGTTTCAAAATCTGTATTCGGTCGAAAAAACACCACTTCTATTTCTTTGAAACGATAAGTTTTTCGTTCTACTCTACAGCAGTTTCACGATTTCATAAGTATAGGAAAATAATTGTTTCAAGAATGGAAATATGAATTCTACAGAGAAGGCGTAGAAGAGGTCCACATAATATTTCCAAAAAATTTTTAGCCTAATTCCCACTAAGTAGGAATTTCATTTAGTTTCGAAATTCTACATGACGGCATGGAATGTTTTTTGAAATATAGGTTGCTTTTTCAACGAATATTCATATGTATTCATAAAAAACTGGGTGTTCACATGAATGAATTGGTGATTATGTATTTTTAAAATATTATATGTGGTTATGCAATTTTTTGCATAGCCAAGTTTTCGATGAAGGATAAAGTTAGCGAAAACGTTTAAAATTTTAAATTTTTTTAGGCCATTAATCAGGACCCAATTCATTCTTTTGAAGTATTTTTCATATGGTAATTTTTGAGTTATTCCCGATTTTTTTATTTTAATAATCTCGCCATCTATGAAAGCCATTGAGTACTCCGACATAGATTTTGAACAAGCTCTCTTCGACACCGTTTGGAGCGGCTTGCTCCAAGCAAGCGCAATGATGTCGTATATCATATGTGTCAAGATTATGGCAGTTTTTATTCAATAGAGAGAAAATCGACAAGTGTTTTTATAAGTTCGCAGATGGTGATCTGAAGATATTCGAATGCACAATTTTTCTACGGATTCTTCTTATTTGGATATTGAAAGAAGGGAATTCGGTTTTCACAAAATGCGGATTTGTTTCATGCTATTTCTTACACAGTCGCATTTTAGCTGTGCTCGGAAGTATCAGCGGTCCACATTATCTCTTCCAAGTCATATGCTATACAACCGTACGTAGATGAATATTCCATTCGTTAATTATTGTGAAAAATAATAAACAAACACCGGATTCTGAATTTTCATAATACTAGTTGTCCTGAGGGCGACTAAATCAATAATACTATGGCTAACAGCCTTCAATGGCAAACAGTAAAGAAAAGAAAGTTCTCAAACCTTTCGCCAGAAAAAAGTTACAAACTTCCCAGAAATGATTGAACTTCTATCAACCGCTATTGCTGATGAACAATATTATTCAAAAACTTTGACCAACAATTATGTAAAGATAATCGTCACAAATCCAGAAACCTACAGACAACTAGTAAAATTCCTGAGAGAAAAAAACATCATTTTTTATACCTACCAAATTAAATAAGACAGAGTCTACAGGGTAGTTGTCAGACACCTTCATCCCAGTATTCCAACAACTGACATAAAAGCAGACATAGAAAAACACGGACATAAAGTCAGGAACATCAGTATTATAATAATAATAATAATATAATATAATAATGTCTGGCCTGCCTGGCAGCTATCTGGTAGATGGCCTGCCAGGTAGCCATCGTAACGACGTAGACGGTGCAGCCAGCCACGCCTGCTGTCCGCAGTCCCATTCCTTCTTCCTCTCTCTTTCACATCCTTCATAGGGGTGCTCTTTCTGCTCTCATTTCTCTACCCCTCACCCAAACCGAGAAAGGGGAGCACAAACCCATGAAAATGGTGATTACGAGAAGCCTCGGAAACAAGTCGCTGCCTGGGGATCGTCAGGGCATGTCTGGAGCCGGCGCTGGACATGACAGCATGCGGGACGTCGGTGGCAGGATGTTGAGGAAGCGGGCTCCTGCTGCAAAACAAGCTACAGCTCCAAAGCAACAACAGCAACCAACGAGTCCAATTCAATTGCCGACTCGAACCGCTGAAGGTGCTGCGCAGGATATTCAGCCAGTGCTCACCCAAGCGGGGTTAGTGAGAAAGCGCATGAAGTGGACAACGTCCATGAATGAAACTATTGTGCGCATATATAACTCCATCACGGGACTAGGGCAGAACACGAACAACTATAGGAAAAGGCTCCATGAGGAATTCTGCATTGCCTACCCAAATGTCAATGTCACTGAACAACGAGTGGCAGACCAGTACCGCGTAATTCTGAGAAATGAACTAGTACCAACGGCCCGAATCGACGCAATTAAACGAGAACTTCAGCGTCCGCTAGCAATGGAGAATAACACCAACACCTCTGATGAAGTTCACATACCTGGGCAACAACACCCAGAAGACATTGATACTGAAAGTCCTTCTTGCAAAGCAAATGAGCCTGAACACCAGGACGATAGGGAAGAGCTCCACCGACAAGTTGACTCTGACATGAGGAGATACTTTGCCGAACTGGAAGGAACAGATCCTCTTCATCGAGTAGCACCTCCACGACTCAATACATCCAAAAAACTGTCACTTATAATCGACATCTTGAATAAGGACGTTTTACCTGAATACCTACAGAACGGAAGTTCATTGGAATATCTGCATCTAGTTTTTCACTGTGCAGCGCTGACGACAGCGAAAACCATGGGGGCAAAAATTCGCCGAACGAACAACGATGGTCCAAAATTACACAAATTACACGCGCCAGCATGGCAGAAACGTCTTCAACACAAAACAGAAAGGCTAAGAAGAGACATTGGACGACTGACGGAGTACTTGAACGGGAATCGAGGAAGAAAGGTTGTGAAAGCTGCCAAAGAGATCATGGATAGAAACAGGACACACACAGAACGAGAGACGGAGAATGCTACAGCTCACCATTGCCTCGACACTCTGAAGCAAAAATTAAGTCTGTATGCAGAACGCTTGAGGAGATATAAAAGCAATTATAGCTGGAAAAGAGACAATAATTCATTCGAAAAGTCGGAAGAATCTTTCTACCGGTCACTCACATCGTCGGATGGAGAAAATGGAAAGTTACCACCAAAGGAAGCCATTGAACAATTCTGGACCGAACAATTATCAACAAAACCTCAGTTCAATGGAGATACCGGATGGATTGAAGATGAAAAATCTGAAGCTATAAAATATGAGCCGATGCAGCATGACATGATCACGATTGAAGAAGTAAAATCAGCTATCAGAGGACTGCACAACTGGAAAGCACCTGGGCCTGATGGATTACAGAACTTCTGGATCAAGAAACTTTGGATCATGCATGACAAATTGACCTCCGCAATAAATGATGTCATTGAAAATCCTGAAAGAATGCCAGTATTCCTTACACATGGCACAACATACCTGTTACCTAAAGACCAAAGGAATACAGAAGACCCATCCAAGTACCGACCGATCACATGTCTTCCAACGATGTACAAATTAATCACATCGTGCATATCAAACCGAATTCACAACCATTGCGAAAGAAATAACATCATCGCCATGCAACAGAAAGGATGCACCAAAGACAGCCGAGGATGCAAAGAACAACTAATAATAGATTCAGTTATCTGCAATCAAGCGTTCTCCAAGCGAAGGAATCTTTAAGCTGCCTACATAGACTACAAAAAAGCATTCGATTCTATACCTCACGAATGGCTCTTGACGATCTTGAAGATTTACAAGGTGGATCCCAATATTGTTAAGTTCCTGAAAAACGCCATGTCAACCTGGCGTACTATTCTCCAAATGAAAGCAGCAGATTGCTCCATTACAACAGGACCTATTCCAATAAGACGCGGAATTTTCCAAGGAGACTCGCTGAGCCCTCTGTGGTTCTGCATGGCCCTGAATCCCTTGTCTCATAGATTGAATTCTACGGACTACGGATTTTCCATCAAGAGCGGGAGTAGAACTATGATGAAACTGAATCATCTCCTTTACATGGACGATTTGAAACTCTTCGCATCTACCAAAAAACAAATGCAGCTGATGCTGAAAATGGTGGAAGGATTCTCGGAAGACATCAAGATGAAGTTTGGACTAGAAAAATGCCGACTGCTTAACATAACGAGAGGGAAAATAGAAGATGGTACGTTCAAACTCAAGGAAGGTGCGGAAATTGAAGCATTAAAGGAAGGAGACACATACAAGTATCTAGGCATAAAACAGGCAAGAAAAATCAATCAGACCCAGATGAAGAAAGAATTAACGGAGGAGTTCACCCGAAGATTGAGGAGGATAATGAGAACTGGTCTTAACAGCAAGAATCTGATAAAAGCGATTAACACCTATGCTTGCTCGGCGCTGAGCTATTCATTTGGTATTATCTCTTGGACGACCACCGATTTAGCAGCTTTACAGAGAAAAATAAGGACGATGCTGACTAAACACAATAAACATCACCCCAAAAGCTCAATAGAACAGACAGAGCTGCCACGACATCTTGGGGGTAGAGGAATTGTTGATTTGTCCAACCGTATGTCCCAGGAAATTGAAGGACTTCGAAAATATTTCTTGAGCAAGGCAGCTTCGTCAGAACTCCATCGAGTAGTTTGTGTTGCTGATAGTTCTACACCATTAAAGCTACAACAGGATCACTTGGAAACCGTCGAACACTCTGCAGAAAGTAAAATGCAAAAACTGATTGGCAAACCTTTGCATGGGAGGCACCAGAATGAGGTCAACCATGATTACGTCGACATATCTGCGTCGAACTACTGGTTGACTTCCGGAAGGTTGTTTCCTGAGACAGAGGGCTTCATGCTCGCCATCCAGGATCAGGTGACTCCAACAAGAAATTACATGAAGTACATCGCCAAGGATGCCTCAGTGGCGGACGATAGCTGTCGTTATGGCTGTGCGACACATGAAACTATCCAGCACATCACCGGGGGATGTCAGAAGTTCGCGGCACGGAGTACAAAAATAGACATGATGCTGTTGCCAAGATTCTTCACCAAGAATTGGCACTAAAACACCAACTTCTAACTTCGAAAAAGGTTCCTTATTACAATTACCATCCGGATGCTGTGCTGGAAAACGAACATCACAAGCTCTACTGGGATCGCACGGTTCTCACAGACCGAAAAATAACCCACAATAGACCAGACCTCATATTGCTCAATAAGGATGAGGCACTATTCATCGACGTGGCAATTCCAAATAATACCAATCTTCTAGATAGGCACACTGAAAAAATTTCAAAATACAGAGATCTCGAGGAACAGACCAGAAGACAGTGGAAGCTGAAAGATATCAAGACCATCCCTATTGTCATTTCATCTACAGGCCTGATACCGAAGAAACTACTAGAGAACTTGAGGAAACTTCAGTTGGACGAAAATATCTATAGAGTCATGCAGAAGGCGGTACTGCTCGGAACGGCGAGAACTGTACGCAAGTACATGGGGAATGCAGAGGAACACCGTCTGCTCCGACAGGAAGTGCGGGTGGAGCAGGAATCCAACCTACAGCAGGGAGGCGAGGAGCGACCCGGACCTGACCACCACCACGAGCCCGAAAACCTGGAAAGGGCTCCAACAGAGCTTAATCCTTTTGATATCTGAGATATCTGGGATAAGTGAATTTTCCTCTGGAGAGGAGTGTGAAAGCCGCAAGGCTAAAGTCATAATACGGTCGGAAGAATCTTTCTACCGGTCACTCACATCGTCGGATGGAGAAAATGGAAAGTTACCACCAAAGGAAGCCATTGAACAATTCTGGACCGAACAATTATCAACGAAACCTCAGTTCAATGGAGATACCGGATGGATTGAAGATGAAAAATCTGAAGCTATAAAATATGAGCCGATGCAGCATGACATGATCACAATTGAAGAAGTAAAATCAGCTATCAGAGGACTGCACAATTGGAAAGCACCTGGGCCTGATGGATTACAGAACTTCTGGATCAAGAAACTTTGGATCATGCATGACAAATTGACCTCCGCAATAAATGATGTCATTGAAAATCCTGAAAGAATGCCAGTATTCCTTACCAATGGCACAACATACCTGTTACCTAAAGACCAAAGGAATACAGAAGACCCATCCAAGTACCGACCGATCACATGTCTTCCAACGATGTACAAATTAATCACATCGTGCATATCAAACCGAATTCACAGCCATTGCGAAAGAAATAACATCATCGCCATGCAACAGAAAGGATGCACCAAAGACAGCCGAGGGTGCAAAGAACAACTAATAATATATTCAGTTATCTGCAATAAAGCGTTCTCCACGCGAAGGAATCTTTACGCTGCGTACATATACTACAAAAAAGCATTCGATTCTATACCTCGCGAATGGCTCTTGACGATCTTGAAGATTTACAAGGTGGATCCCAATATTGTTAAGTTCCTGAAAAACGCCATGTCAACCTGGCGTACTAGTCTTCAAATGAAAGCAGCAGATTGCTCCATTACAACAGGACCTATTCCAATAAGACGCGGAATTTTCCAAGGAGACTCGCTGAGCCCTCTGTGGTTCTGCATGGCCCTGAATCCCTTGTCTCATAGATTGAATTCTACGGACTACGGATTTTCCATCAAGAGCGGCAGTAGAACTATGATGAAACTGAATCATCTCCTTTACATGGACGATTTGAAACTCTTCGCATCTACCAAAAAACAAATGCAACTGATGCTGAAAATGGTGGAAGGATTCTCGGAAGACATCAAAATGAAGTTTGGACTAGAAAAATGTCGACTGCTAAACATAACAAGAGGGAAAATAGAAGATGGTACGTTCAAACTCAAGGAAGGTGCAGAAATTGAAGCATTAAAGGAAGGAGACACATACAAGTATCTAGGCATAGAACAGGCAAGAAAAATCAATCAGACTCAGATGAAGAAAGAATTAACGGAGGAGTTTACCCGAAGATTGAGGAGGATAATGAGAACTGGTCTTAACAGCAAGAATCTGATAAAAGCGATTAACACTGTGACGAGGCAGATTTTACCCCGCCACGAAAAGGAAATTTCTCTACCGATACTTTCTTAAAAGGACCTGACAATCGAAGTATTTCGGAAGAAAACCGTTAAATTATCATAGGGGGGATTTACCGATTGATTTCATGTCATTGTTTTCCACCGACCAGTCCCATATTTGTAGCGGAGACCGAATATATCTTGTTTTCAGAATTCATATATTTTAGAATTCTTTCCGTTGAACCGTACTTTTTCTGACTCGAACAAGGTCTTTCAACTTGTTCCGTTTTTCCTTCTCTTCAATTGTTTCTGTCTCTTTCCGAACCCGTTGATTTACCGAACAATTTGAGTTTATCCAATGGGGGACTGAGTTACCCATGGTGGGGACAATTTTCCGGGGTACCTACTTCTTCGAGTTCCGTCGCTGAAGGTCAAGATCAGTATGAATCGTTGTTGAGAGTTGAACGAGTGAGGTGATTGTCAAGTGAAAACCGTACTTACGAGACACAAAGGAATTTCTAAGGCAAGTGATATTTGAAATTATTACCGCTTCATTGCACCTTTATGGAATAATATTCTCTCTAGACTTGTGCTTGGCTGAAAACCGTTAGCTAACCATTTCCTGCTGTATATAGCTTTCCGTTACCGTAGGGTGGCATTTGGGTCCCAGGAGGACGTTGGGCCCCCCTGATTTTTCCGATTCCTGAATATTTGACCGTTTCATTCCGATTTCCAACCGTTTGAATTATAGTTATAGGTTAGATTCGCCGAGCATAGAGTTGGGATTCCATAACCGTCAAATACCCTCACCGCCGGACTCTGTGGCCGCTGTTTGACAGTCGGCCAGCTTGAGGTCACCGAGAGAGAGAGAGAGACCGAAGGACACCGGATCATAGACAAACCACCGAGACAGAATATAGGGCGTACCCCGGTGAACTGGTGTTTTTAAATTTTGACCTGACTGAATTCCGTTTATTATTTTTAAAACCGTTCGTACTTTTCATTCAGTTGTGTCTTGCCTTAGTTGAAATATTTTTTCGAAACCGTGCATGTTTCTTTGCACTTAGTTTAGTTGAGACTTGACTTACTTCCGTATATTTCCGAAACCGTCCATTTTCCTGAAGTGAAATTTTGCCAGCCGTCCAGCGCCGACCAGACACAGCCGTTGACGTCCACGATTTAGTGTACCTGTCTATTTTCTTTTATGTACAGTTTATTTTAATAGAAATAAATAGTTGAACATTTATTTTTGTTGCCAATTATTTTGCCAGTGAGAGTCTATTTATCAAATCAGTTTCATCTAAGAGTTTAGTTAGAAGAGGTAAGTACTCTTTCTGACGCCTAAAGACCGTTGAAAAGCAGACACTTAGAAGACGCTACCGCCCTAGTCTTCATAGATACCCTTCTCCACTGATACTCAAGTCTACCTGGGCTCTCCAATTCTTTGGGGATTCTGTGAGAGACGTGGGGTTTGACTGATTGCCCCACTGGCGCCCGAGCAACCGTAAGGAGCTGCCAGAGTACGAAAAGTCTATCACATCTGGCGCCCGAGCAGGGACTTCTGCTGTTCTGTGAGTAGTTCCTGTTACCGTAACCGTACCGTTTTCTTTAAATACTCTTCACTGGCAAATTGGTAACCGTTCTTTGTTTCTGGCATATATCCGTATAGTACATATTGTAAATCTTTCTTCTGAGTTTCTGGTACCGTGAAAATGGATGTCAACCGACTGAAAAGTGACGAACTTACGTGGGAGTTAGAGGCAAGAGGCTGCACCGTGGGACACACCGTTCAGGAGAAAAGAGCTCAACTGAGAAGGGCCATCCATTCCGACATACCGTTCATTCCAAGAGATGAAATTGACCAGGCACAGGAAATTGGGGTTTGTGGTGCCAAGTTGTTCGACTTGATGGGAGAGATATGTGAGTTCGATTTTAATAATAGAGACAATGAGTTGCAGCGCATTAGGAGCCGGCTACTGCACGTTCAAGGCCGACTGAGAAGTTTATCTCCGGAAGCTGTCAGTCTGCTTCACAAGAAAACCGAGCTGGAGCACTCTCTGAAGATGGCTATGAGATTGCTGGAGAATACTCACTGGTTAGGTGGTATTCCAGAGAACCTGTCAGCCGGAACACCGTCACTGATGGACCAGGAATTACCGGACTGCGCATCTAGACTTGGTCCAGGTCTGATTCTGTGCTCAACCACCGTTGGAGAAGCAGACCTGTTGAACTTGGGAGAGGATTGTGACATTTCCCGACCGACCACTCATGACGACCGGCTGCAGCAAAACCGACAAGAAGTTTGCAGATTATTAACCGAACAAATTGAACGTACGTTTTTGCAGAAACAACCTTCATACCACCGACCGCCCGCCGACATCCTCCCATTTACCGTTGAACAAGCACTGCCAACCGACCGAACCAGTGAGGAAAATAGACCGCTAATAACATCCCCTGAGTCAAGGCGATTAACGAGGGAGTTTGCCGAATCAACCAGGAGAGTTTCATTTGCGTCATCTCCTACCGATACCGCTGGGATGAGAGAAGTGAGAAGCGACGTACCGACGACCAAGGAAGCCGAACTGACGACCGAATACCCGCCGATGAAACCGCCGAAAACCACCGATCATTCCATCGTTCCTACCGTTCCTGTGTGGAAATGGAACCTGACGTTCGATGGGTCAACCAGTGTGACCTCATTCCTGGAGGAGGCTGAGTATCTTGCCGAGGCTAGAAAGGTGAGCCACGAACAGTTATTCGAGTCAATATACGAGCTGTTACGTAGGGATGCAAGAGACTGGTACATTCCCCGGAGAGGCACCTTCACCGACTGGACCGATTTCAAGGAACAACTCCGAGAGGCCTTTCTTCCTCCCGACTACGAGGACATCCTTTTGGAGGAAATCAAGAAACGCACTCAAGGAACCGATGAGCGACTCTTGTTGTATGTAACTCGAATGCAAAATCTGTTTCAGAAGCTGACCGTAAAGCGACCGACCGAGGAAGAACAGGTGAATATCATCCGACGACGTTTACTGCCAGAACTGCAAACCGCCCTGGCCTTCCAACCGACTTCAACCATAGATGAACTGCTTCGAAAAGGAAAAGTGTTCGAATTGGTCAAATGGCAAACTGCTAACTATGCTTTGCCACCGATCCAAAAGAGTCTCATCAACGAACCGCATCTTACCTTCCGAAATCCCTCACCGAACGTCCAACCGATCGGAATGCACCTCAGCACACTGTCCGAACCGTCCGATAAACCGAAACTTGTACAAAACTCTACAGCACGTCAGAGACAAGATGAACCGAAGAATACCGTCCGACCGCCAACCGAAACCCAGTGCTGGAGATGTGGTGGTAAGGGCCATCTACGAGTACAGTGTACATCGAAACCGATACTTTTCTGCTCTCGATGTGGTAAGAAGGGTATAATGTCCAAAGATTGTCAGTGTCCGTTACCGAGAACCCCGGTTATTCCGAAGAAAATCCTTTCTGATAACCGTCCTATAACTAATGTTCTTATAGGAGACAAGGAGTTCCGGGCACTATTGGACACCGGATCAACCAGGTCCTTCATCAGCAGTGAAGTGGCTGCTCACTGCAAGGCCGCTGGAATAACACCGAATTATGTTAGAGACGTTACCACCACCGTCGCTAACGGAAGTTCTATCCCGATTAAGGAAATGTACACAGCACAGGTTCAGGTTGGATCCGAAAATATTGAGGCTACGTGGTTGTTAGTTTCAGATTTACCGATCAGTGTAGTACTGGGAATGGATGTACTGAGAGCACACGACTTCTCCATCAATCTCCAAACCGCCGAATGCTTTCTGAATGGCAGGTCCCTAACGGACAAGCCCATGACGCAGGAAGAGCAGAATCAGTTACCGTCACCGTTACCGTTACCGTCACCGTTACCGCTACCGTTACCGACCGAAGGAACCATATGCCTGACCGAGGACAATGTAAGTTGCTCATGGTACAGGAGGAAATTGGCAGAAGTAAAATCGAATCCTACAGCGTTTCCTGACTACAGGATAGCGTCAGGAAAATTATACCGCCATTTTTGCGATTCCGATGATTTTACAGAGCCAGAATTGGGAAATCCCTGGAAGTTATGTGTTCCGAAAGATGACCGAAGAGAAGTCCTTCTCGAAAACCACGACCGACCGACCGCTGGACACTTGGGAATAGCAGAAACCAAATTTCGCATAGCCCGCAGCTACTATTGGCCAGGAATGTTCCGAGAAATTGCCCAATATGTCCGAAAATTTAGCAAGTGTCACCGATACAAGGTTTCACAGCAGAAACCGGCAAGGAATCATTACTATGTGGTGGAAGAACCTTGTAAAAAGGACAGATTCTCCAAACGGATGGAATTTAGGCCCATGAGAACAACTGTCCAAAGAGGTGTGTACCAGGCTTCCAAGGAAGATGAAGTGAATTCCCCAAAGCAGGAGTCAACCGAAGACCCCAGAGCATTCTTGAACTTTGATAGGGAAATGCGTTCACCGAACGCCAAATTTTCTACCGAGATTGCTATCAAGGAGGGAGAGAATCACACCGAACCGGATACCGAACCGCCAGTTGCTTACCATGTAAATAACCGTAACCGATTTACCGAAACTTTCAAATTTGTCCGAACTAGATTAACACGAGCCTTCGTCCAGCAAAGTCACTATAACCTACGTCGTAAGGACTGGCGTCATAGGATTGGAGACCAAGTGTACCGAAGAGGGCATTCCTTATCTTCTGCAGTAGAAGGAGTTGCCGCCAAGTTGGCTCCGAAATACTCCGGACCGTGTACCGTTGTAGGCATAGTCTCTCCTGTGGTGTATGACATCAAGGATGGCAGTGGTAGGGTTGTCAGACACATCCACATAAAGGACCTGAAATCCCCTGGGATTGAAAGGTATATGCCGTTAAGAACCTGACCGAATAATTTTCCAATTTGAAAATCCGAGAAGGCTAAGTCTTCTTACCGACATGGTGGATACGCCAACCGACAGTTTTTTTTTAAATTTCAATAACCCCGCAGCTTTCACAGGCTGAAACCGACATTTAGAAATACCGCAACGATACCCAGGGGGGTTGAAAAAAAAAAAAATAAAACTTCGTTTTATTTTTTTTTTGCCGACGAAGGAGGGGGATGTGACGAGGCAGATTTTACCCCGCCACGAAAAGGAAATTTCTCTACCGATACTTTCTTAAAAGGACCTGACAATCGAAGTATTTCGGAAGAAAACCGTTAAATTATCATAGGGGGGATTTACCGATTGATTTCATGTCATTGTTTTCCACCGACCAGTCCCATATTTGTAGCGGAGACCTAATATATCTTGTTTTCAGAATTCATATATTTTAGAATTCTTTCCGTTGAACCGTACTTTTTCTGACTCGAAAAAGGTCTTTCAACTTGTTCCGTTTTTCCTTCTCTTCAATTGTTTCTGTCTCTTTCCGAACCCGTTGATTTACCGAACAATTTGAGTTTATCCAATGGGGGACTGAGTTACCCATGGTGGGGACAATTTTCCGGGGTACCTACTTCTTCGAGTTCCGTCGCTGAAGGTCAAGATCAGTATGAATCGTTGTTGAGAGTTGAACGAGTGAGGTGATTGTCAAGTGAAAACCGTACTTACGAGACACAAAGGAATTTCTAAGGCAAGTGATATTTGAAATTATTACCGCTTCATTGCACCTTTATGGAATAATATTCTCTCTAGACTTGTGCTTGGCTGAAAACCGTTAGCTAACCATTTCCTGCTGTATATAGCTTTCCGTTACCGTAGGGTGGCATTTGGGTCCCAGGAGGACGTTGGGCCCCCCTGATTTTTCCGATTCCTGAATATTTGACCGTTTCATTCCGATTTCCAACCGTTTGAATTATAGTTATAGGTTAGATTCGCCGAGCATAGAGTTGGGATTCCATAACCGTCAAATACCCTCACCGCCGGACTCTGTGGCCGCTGTTTGACAGTCGGCCAGCTTGAGGTCACCGAGAGAGAGAGAGAGACCGGAGGACACCGGATCATAGACAAACCACCGAGACAGAGATAGAGGGCGTACCCCGGTGAACTGGTGTTTTTAAATTTTGACCTGACTGAATTCCGTTTATTATTTTTAAAACCGTTCGTACTTTTCATTCAGTTGTGTCTTGCCTTAGTTGAAATATTTTTTCGAAACCGTGCATGTTTCTTTGCACTTAGTTTAGTTGAGACTTGACTTACTTCCGTATATTTCCGAAACCGTCCATTTTCCTGAAGTGAAATTTTGCCAGCCGTCCAGCGCCGACCAGACACAGCCGTTGACGTCCACGATTTAGTGTACCTGTCTATTTTCTTTTATGTACAGTTTATTTTAATAGAAATAAATAGTTGAACATTTATTTTTGTTGCCAATTATTTTGCCAGTGAGAGTCTATTTATCAAATCAGTTTCATCTAAGAGTTTAGTTAGAAGAGGTAAGTACTCTTTCTGACGCCTAAAGACCGTTGAAAAGCAGACACTTAGAAGACGCTACCGCCCTAGTCTTCATAGATACCCTTCTCCACTGATACTCAAGTCTACCTGGGCTCTCCAATTCTTTGGGGATTCTGTGAGAGACGTGGGGTTTGACTGATTGCCCCACTGGCGCCCGAGCAACCGTAAGGAGCTGCCAGAGTACGAAAAGTCTATCACAACACCTAGGCTTGCTCGGCGCTGAGCTATTCATTTGGTATTATCTCTTGGACGACCACCGATTTAGCAGCTTTACATAGAAAAATAAGGACGATGCTGACTAAACACAATAAACATCACCATAAAAGCTCAATAGAACGGACAGAGCTGCCACGACATCTTGGGGGTAGAGGAATTGTTGATTTGTCCAACCGTATGTCCCAGGAAATTGAAGGACTTCGAAACTATTCCTTGAGCAAGGCAGCTTCGTCAGAACTCCATCGAGTAGTTTGTGTTGCTCATACATCTACACGGTTAAAGCTACACCAGGATCACTTGGAAACCGTCGAACACTCTGCAGAAAGTAAAATGCAGAAACTGATTGGCAAACCTTTGCATGGGAGGCACCAGAATGAGGTCAACCATGATTACGTCGACATATCTGCGTCGAACTACTGGTTGACTTCCGGAAGGTTGTTTCCTGAGACAGAGGGCTTCATGCTCGCCATCCAGGATCAGGTGATTCCAACAAGAAATTACATGAGATACATCGCCAATGATGCCTCAGTGGCGGACGATAGCTGTCGTTATGGCTGTGCGACACATGAAACTATCCAGCACATCACCGGGGGATGTCAGAAGTTCGCGGGCACGGAGTACAAAAATAGACATGATGCTGTTGCCAAGATTCTTCACCAAGAATTGGCACTAAAACACCAACTTCTAACTTCAACCAACAAGAGCCAACAGAGCTTAATCCTTTTGATATCTGAGATATCTGGGATAAGTGAATTTTCCTCTGGAGAGGAGTGTGAAAGCCGCAAGGGTAAAGTCATTTATTCATCCTTTCAGATACCGCAGAGGTATATAGGAAATGTCAATACATAAATACGCAATACAAAACTATTATTCTAATACATCAGAAAAGAATTCCTTCAAATCATAGTATCCCCTGGAAGATAACATTTTTTTGATCTCCCTCTTGAACATTCTCTCATTCATGGACTTAAACCTATTCGGCAGATGATTATATAATGCAATACCGGCATATCTGGGGGATAACTCGTATTTGGCCGTCGAGTGCCTTGGCACACAAATCATATTTCGGTTCCTAGTTCCATAGCTATGGAAATCAGAGCATTTCGTGAGACAATTAATATTAGATCGCACATACAAAAGACAATTTAGGATGTAAATGCAGGGTAGTGTAAGTATTTGATAGTTCTTGAATATCAGTCTGCATGAATCTCTAGGTTTCAAGCCGAATATAAGACGAATGATCTTTTTTTGAGTGATGAACACACGATCGCATTCCGACGATCCGCCCCATAGGATGGTATTGTAGTTTAGGTGACTGTAAACAATAGAATAATATATATTCAATAGGGTTTCTGTGGAGACAGACCCCCTCAGACGATGCAGAGCATAATACGAGCTATTGAGCTTACGGCATAAATGGTCAATTTGAAAATTCCATCTCAAAAACCTGTCAACGTGCAGTCCCAGAAACTTGACATATTCAACAGTGTCAAGAGAATTACCCGCAACTGTCACCGCAAGTGTAGTAGACCCACCGAAATTTGAAACTTAATTATTTGAAATATTAATGGAATCAACAATTCCGAAGGAATTGTCGTTCCAATAACGTGAGTTAGTCATGAACTATCATTGGAAATCCCAGAGAAGTCGAAAAATTCAAGTGCAACTGTAGACCGGTTTCGGGATCATTTTCCCTCGTCAGTACAGTATAGCACTGAATCTCCCGATCGGAGGATGGTGGTCTTATGCGATCTTGGGACGTCGCTTTGAGATATCTCATCGCGATACGCCACCTGTCACGCAAAGACTGAACCAAACCTCACTTTCTCTGCAGACTCCTACAACAGCTCATGACTCCCAAGTTCAACTACTTCCCGCAGTCATCGAATGTGCAAACATTCATCAAGGACCACGGGCGAATTGAGGGGGTTGGCTCACTATGACCATACTCTGGTCTGGAGAATTCAATACAAAAAGAAGGAATACTGTATAAAAGGATATACAGTACTCCAAGCGCCTAACCGGACGCATCGGAAGAATGAAATATTAATGGAATCAACAATTCCGAAGGAATTGTCGTTCCAATAACGTGAGTTAGTCATGAACTATCATGGGAAATCCCAGAGAAGTCGAAAAATTCAAGTGCAACTGTAGACCGGTTTCGGGATCATTTTCCCTCGTCAGTACAGTATAGCACTGAATCTCCCGATCGGAGGATGGTGGTCTTATGCGATCTTGGGACGTCGCTTTGGGATATCTCATCGCGATACGCCACCTGTCACGCAAAGACTGAACCAAACCTCACTTTCTCTGTAGACTCCTACAACAGCTCATGACTCCCAAGTTCAACTACTTCCCGCAGTCATTGAATGTGCAAACATTCATCAAGGACCACGGGCGAATTGAGGGGGTTGGCTCAATATGACCATACTCTGGTCTGGAGAATTCAATACAAAAAGAAGGAATACTGTATAAAAGGATATACAGTACTCCAAGCGCCTAACCGGACGCATCGGAAGACTGAAATATTAATGGAATCAACAATTCCGAAGGAACTGTCGTTCCAATAACGTGAGTTAGTCATGAACTATCATGGGAAATCCCAGAGAAGTCGAAAAATTCAAGTGCAACTGTAGACCGGTTTCGGGATCATTTTCCCTCGTCAGTACAGTATAGCACTGAATCTCCCGATCGGAGGATGGTGGTCTTATGCGATCTTGGGACGTCTCTTTGAGATATCTCATCGCGATACGCCACCTGTCACGCAAAGACTGAACCAAACCTCACTTTCTCTGCAGACTCCTACAACAGCTCATGACTCCCAAGTTCAACTACTTCCCGCAGTCAATGATCAGATCAATGATCCCGAAACCGGTCTACAGTTGCACTTGAATTTTTCGACTTCTCTGGGATTTCCCATGATAGTTCATGACTAACTCACGTTATTGGAACGACAATTCCTTCGGAATTGTTGATTCCATTAATATTTCATTCTTCCGATGCGTCCGGTTAGGCGCTTGGAGTACTGTATATCCTTTTATACAGTATTCCTTCTTTTTGTATTGAATTCTCCAGACCAGAGTATGGTCATAGTGAGCCAACCCCCTCAATTCGCCCGTGGTCCTTGATGAATGTTTGCACATTCGATGACTGCGGGAAGTAGTTGAACTTGGGAGTCATGAGCTGTTGTAGGAGTCTGCAGAGAAAGTGAGGTTTGGTTCAGTCTTTGCGTGACAGGTGGCGTATCGCGATGAGATATCTCAAAGCGACGTCCCAAGATCGCATAAGACCACCATCCTCCGATCGGGAGATTCAGTGCTATACTGTACTGACGAGGGAAAATGATCCCGAAACCGGTCTACAGTTGCACTTAAATTTTTCGACTTCTCTGGGATTTCCCATGATAGTTCATGACTAACTCACGTTATTGGAACGACAATTCCTTCGGAATTGTTGATTCCATTAATATTTCATTTTTCCGATGCGTCCGGTTAGGCGCTTGGAGTACTGTATATCCTTTTATACAGTATTCCTTCTTTTTGTATTGAATTCTCCAGACCAGAGTATGGTCATAGTGAGCCAACCCCCTCAATTCGCCCGTGGTCCTTGATGAATGTTTGCACATTCGATGACTGCGGGAAGTAGTTGAACTTGGGAGTCATGAGCTGTTGTAGGAGTCTGCAGAGAAAGTGAGGTTTGGTTCAGTCTTTGCGTGACAGGTGGCGTATCGTGATGAGATATCTCAAAGCGACGTCCCAAGATCGCATAAGACCACCATCCTCCGATCGGGAGATTCAGTGCTATACTGTACTGACGAGGGAAAATGATCCCGAAACCGGTCTACAGTTGCACTTGAATTTTTCGACTTCTCTGGGATTTCCCATGATAGTTCATGACTAACTCACGTTATTGGAACGACAATTCCTTCGGAATTGTTGATTCCATTAATATTTCATTCCTCCGATGCGTCCGGTTAGGCGCTTGGAGTACTGTATATCCTTTTATACAGTATTCCTTCTTTTTGTATTGAATTCTCCAGACCAGAGTATGGTCATAGTGAGCCAACCCCCTCAATTCGCTCGTGGTCCTTGATGAATGTTTGCACATTCGATGACTGCGGGAAGTAGTTGAACTTGGGAGTCATGAGCTGTTGTAGGAGTGTGCAGAGAAAGTGAGGTTTGGTTCAGTCTTTGCGTGACAGGTGGCGTATCGCGATGAGATATCTCAAAGCGACGTCCCAAGATCGCATAAGACCACCATCCTCCGATCGGGAGATTCAGTGCTATACTGTACTGACGAGGGAAAATGATCCCGAAACCGGTCTACAGTTGCACTTGAATTTTTCGACTTCTCTGGGATTTCCCATGATAGTTCATGACTAACTCACGTTATTGGAACGACAATTCCTTCGGAATTGTTGATTCCATTAATATTTCATTCTTCCGGTGCGTCCGGTTAGGCGCTTGGAGTACTGTATATCCTTTTATACAGTATTCCTTCTTTTTGTATTAATTATTTGAGTTTTCGCCAAGTTTATAATTAGCGAATTTTTACGACACCAGTCGAGAAATCGCTGAATAAGTTCTCCACATATATGTTTCAATTCTTCAATACTTTTCGCCCTGATCGCTAAAGAAACATCATCCTCAAACATCACTAGAATAGCTGCAACGAGATAGTCGGGTAAGTCATTAATGAACAAGAGAAAAAACAAAGGGCCCAGAACTGACCGCTGGGGAACACCTAGCCCTGAGTGATATTTTTTAGAAAAGTTGCCATTGAGGTCGACGAACATAGTACGATCGGACAGGTAACTGGAGATCCAGTCAAGAAAAACACCCCTGAATCCGATCTGGTGCAATTTGTCGATTATGAACTTGTGTTGCAAACAGTCGAATGCACGAGAGAGGTCAAAAAATATTCCTGCGGCATAATCACCCTTGTCCAAACAGATATAAATAGACTCCATAAACTCGGAACACGCAGTTTGTGTGGACCTACCGACTCGAAAACCGTGTTGACGATTCGAAAGTATCGAAAATTTTGTAAGGAAATCACTCATTCTCTGGTACACTATTTTTTCGAATACCTTAGACAGTTGGCTTAGGATTGATATGGGGCGATAGTTGGCTATGTTTTTTGTATCCTCACTTTTGTGAACGGGTATCACCTTTGCCAGCTTCAAAATTGATGGAAAACATCCAGAACTGATGGAATTGTTGAAGAGATGGGACAAATGTTCAGCTATAAAGGGAGCGATGGATTTCAGTATCCTAGCAGAGATCATATCGTGTCCTGTTCCACCGCCATTTTTCAAATTTTTAATGACGGATAAGACCTCATCTGCAGCCACAGGAAAGAAGAAAAAATTGCAGTGTAACAATCTCTGAACTGTGCAAGTATTCGGGATTTGCCCCCACAGCAGCTCAGTAAGGATCGCTGACTGACCTCTGTGAAATACTCTCCAAATGCTTCAGCAACCATTGTAGGGCAGGATATAAATTGACCGTTTAATTCTAGAGAAATATTTTTTTCTCTCTCTGTTTTGTTTCCTAGTTGGTCATTAACAAAATTCCACACTGTTTTATTTAGATTTTTAGATCTCGCAAATAGATTTCTATGGTAATCGAATTTCGCAGAGGTCAGTATTCGATTATATTGAATTTTAGCATATTCATACTTATCTCGTACTGTTGGAGAGTTAGTGAACTGCGCAAGCCAATGTAAGTTGCGTAAGTTAGCCCTTGCTTCTAGAACTTGAGAATTAATCCACCTTGGCCGACATGACTCAGAACTATCCTGCAATCTCAATGGACATGCAACCTCTATGGCGGATTTCAGGATATCTACAAATTCCCGAAAACGGTCCTCAACCGACCGATCGCAATAAATACCACGAAAATCAGTACCCGAGATTAATGCAGACAGATGGTTCAAGTTGTTTTGTGACACCGATCTTACTAAAAAAGGTTGCTTATAATTACTTTTCGGTGAATAACCTGCAAGATAATCTAGCACAATAACTTTGTGATCACTTATAAAAGGCTCCTGAACAGAAACTTTAATCTTATCATGCATAACATTTGTAGCAATGTAATCCCCTTTTGAAGTGGTAGTGATTCCATGCTTGTTTGTAAACATTCTAGTAGGCTCACATGAACTAATGGGAGAAGATCATCCAAAAGTTTTTTCCGATGATTATTCGCTAGCAAATAGTCGATATTGAAATCTCCACACAAAAAAAGAACATCAGAAATGGAGTCACAATAGCTTAGGACATATTCTAAGACATTAAAGAAAACCATCAAATCACCCGATGGAGGTCTGTAGACACTCAGTATACAATGAACTAACCCGCCGGTCCTAATCTTGATTCCACATAGCTCGCAGTGTAATTCCACCGAGAATTTATCAACATTTAATGTGTGAAATTCAAACATAGATTTAACATACAATACACATCCACCATGCTCATGTTCAGGTCTACAATAATAAGCAGCGATGCGGTAGCCAGAAAGGGTCATGAAAGCGATCCTCTCCGATGAACACCAATGTTCCACTACACTGACGAAATCAGGATTGGTCGAAGCAAAAAAAACGTCCAAATTGTTCAGTTTGTTGGCTATGCTTCGGGCATTCACTTGAAGAATTCTTAATTTGTTGACAGTATCGCAGAGATTGTTTCTTGAGGAAATCTCATCATTCATTTTTTTTGTCATTCGTATGACGGGCTCGTCGAAAAAACCTGTTGAACGAAACACCTTCTGGCCAAAATGATGGTTCCATGATGAGGGACTCAAATCCAGCGGGAAATGATAGCTTGAATGAAGAGTATATGTTTGGTTGTTTAGAATTCAGTTTCTCACAACTCAGATTGGGAATAGTATTTGCGAGAAAATCATTAAGTTGCTCCAAAGTTGTCGTAGGACTGAGTATTGATAAGTGAACATAGCAGAGTTGTTTTTTGGGTACACATACAAGAGCCGTAGAATTGGAAGAACCATAAATTGGTTTGGATTTCATTGTTCGTTTAGCGGTGGTAGTATTAGAAGAGCTTAGCTTGGTTTTAGTTGTTACAGCGCTGGTCTTCCGTTTTTTCTTCTTCTCTACAATCTCCCATCCCTTCTGAGCCTGAGACGGTAAGTTATCCGCGTTGGTGGTATACGGGTCAACAACAGATCCAGAAACATTGGAAACTCCTTTAGATAAATCAGCTGATGTGGAAGGTGAAACATCTGATGGAACATGCATTACGGGGTCAACAACTTGTTCGGCTATCTCATCTGGGGGATTCCGTACATGTGTATCGATATTATCGATGATGTTTTTTCCTTGCTTTAATGATTGGATTTCCTCGATGAGAATATGCATTTGTTTATTTTGAGTACTTATTATGTTTATTAATTCCGAAATTTCAGAATGTAACGGTGCTACTATTCTTTCGACTATACTATGAATAGTAGTGAACAATGAGTCTTCACCTTCGGAAAAGGAACTTCTAGGATTAGCCATGGCGGAATGAGATTTGTTGACCTTATCACATACTTCACAAGTCCATTTGGTTATTTCTCCACACTCACGCATTTCGTTGAAACACTCGATAGTGATGTTCATACACTTGATATGGAAACTATTCTCACAAGTTAGACACTTAATGGTATCGTCGTATCTATTTATTTTACTCGAACACTGAGAGCATAGCAATCCGCGTACGAGCGACATGACGGACGGGATGAATATGATAAGAGATCGAATGAAAAATCCACTTCCGCTTTTTTATGTGGACTTGGAACCAAACGAAAACAATAAGGATATATACAAATTGGAGTTCATCTTAAATCAGAAAATAAGCATCGAACCACCAAAAAGAAAAAAAGAAATTATACAATGTACTAGATGCCAAGAATATGGACACTCCAAAACTTATTGCAATAGAACATACATGTGCGTAAAATGTGGTAATCAGCATGAAACCAAAATCGACTTCAGCAAGATGTGCATTATGTGGGGCTGATCATCCGTCCAACTACAAAGGATGCCAGATATATAAACTCATATCAAAAACGAAAAACAACAATAAAAACCCCCTGCAATATGACAGACAAAAGAACATTCCAGAAACAATTCAAGAAACAGAAAAACAACCAACAAACAAACAACCAAACAAACAACCAACAAACAAACAACCAAAAGGAATGTCTTACGCCCAAGCCCTTCAGCGAAATAACGAACATCAAGATCCACCCACTCAGAGACAAAACTCTTCCTTAGAAACCATGATGAATAGTTTCCTTTCCGACCTGAAATCCATGATCACGCAGATGATGAACCAGAATCAGATTATGCTCAATCTGCTCACAACACTCGTGAATAAACTTCATTAAAATTCAACAGCTTCATCCGCATAGCTTCATGGAACGCGAACGGCCTTCCAAACCACAAAAATGAGCTTAAAGCTTTTATGAACCTATATAAAATTGACTTAATGCTGATATCAGAAACCCACTTCACTGAAAGAACGTATTTCCAGATCCCACACTATACTACATATTCTGCCGAACATCCAAGTGGTAGAGCGCAGGGTGGGTCAGCTATACTTATTCGGAGCAATATCAAACACCATACACTGCCATACACTGCCAAATTTTGTCACAAAAAAAATACAAGCTACAAATATAACAGTACACACAGAAACGTGGAGCTTCGACATATCAGCAATGTATTCACCACCACGACACAATATAACCGAGAACCAATATACGGAGTTTTTTCCAAAACTTCAGGCGAAGATTCATAATTGGATTAGATTGGAATGCGAAGCATAACCACTGGGTTTCACGGCTAATAAACCCTAAAGGACGCAACCTGAAGGAGGTGATAACAAGAAGAAATCTTCAAGTGGTTTTGTACGGAACACCAACATACTGGCCAACTGACCCGAACAAAATACCAGACATCTTAGACTTCTTCGTCACAAATGGAATAAATAGGAATTATATGCAGGCTGAACCAAATGCAGACCTATCATCGGATCACTCACCAATCTTGATGACCTTGAGTACAACTGCAATGTTCCGGGAGAAAAAAAGTACATTCACAACATCTAAAACCAACTGGAAACTATTCCAACAAATAGTAAGTGACAACATAAGACTAGACATTGAACTCAAAGAAACTGAAGAATTAGAAAAAGCTGCAAGGTATATAACAGATATAATCCAGAGAGCAGCCTGGGAATCCACACCAACCCCATCAGAACAGGATGATATCGAAAAGAAATTACCACTGCGAATTCGAGAACTGGTAATTGAAAAACGACAAGCTAGAAGTAGATGGCAAAGATCCCGTAACCCAGCAGATAAAACAATTTATAATCACTTATGCAGAAAACTACACAAAACTCTTGGAGATTACTACAACTCCCAATTTGAACACCACATTAAAATTTAGACAACAACAGTGAGCACAACATCTGGAAAGCCACGAAAAAGTATAAGAGACCTATAACACGAAAACCTCCAATCCGAAAGACAATTGGGGAATGGGCCAACTCCGATGAGGAAAAATCAAAAACCTTCGCTCTACACTTGTCAAGAGTACTCAAACCGAATGATCCGCACCCAGGATACAATGACACAGAAGTTGGTCTTTCCTCGATGTTGCGTGTCAGATGTCTCTCCCCATAAAGCCTCTCAAACCCAAGGAAGTTCTTCAAGAAATAAGAAGGCTAAAAAATAAGAAAGTCCCTGGTTTCGATTTGATTACTGCAGAAATTTTGAAGAAACTGCCACAAAAGGCTATACTACTCCTCAACATTATATTCAACCGTATGATGAGCCTTTCCTACTTCCCGACTATCTGGAAATATGCCGAGATAATAATGATCCATAAACCGAACAAACCTGAAAACGACTTGGGATCTTACAGGCCCATAAGCCTTCTACCAATTTTGGGCAAATTATTGGAAAAACTTCTACTCAAAAGATTGAAGAAGGATATAGATTTTTCCACAATACTACCCAACCATCAACTTGGATTCAGGGAAAACCATTCGGCAAGCCATCAAATACATCGTGTGATGAACACCATATCAAGAAGCCTTGAAGACAATAAATACTGTACAGCTGTATTCCTGGACTCATCTCAAGCGTTTGACAAGGTTTGGCATAATGGCTTACTCTTCAAACTGAAAAAACTTCTCCCACAGCCATACTATTCAATTATGAAATCATACCTTACCAACCGATATTTTGCTGTGAAACAGGGTGATGCTCTATCTGAACCAACTGAAATAAAAGCAGGAATACCACAGGGAAGTATACTGGGTACACTGCTTTATCTGATATATACATCAGACATTCCAGAAAATCAGAACACTACGATAGCCTCATTTGCAGACGACATAGCAACACTCACAGCCCACGAAAACGCAGCTACAGCTTCCGAAAAGCTCCAAGAACATCTGAATGAACTGGAGAAATGGTATCGAAAATGGCGCCTTACCATCAATGAAACAAATTCAGTCCAAGTCACATTCACCAACAAACGAAACATATGTCCACCAGTTAAGATAAATGAGAACCAAATCCCAGTTAGAACAGAAGCAAAATATCTAGGAATCCACTTAGACCAACGACTCACCTGGAAACCACACATTCAAGCTAAGAAGACCCAAATCAATATGAAATTTCGACAAATGTACTGGCTAATAGGCAGAAAATCCAAGCTATCTCTCCAAAATAAAATATTGATTTACAAAGCCATAATTAAACCCATATGGACATACGGGATTCAATTCTGGGGATGTGCCAAAACATCGAACATCCAAATAATACAGAGAGTCCAATCCAAAATCCTTCGAGCTTTAACAGATGCTCCATGGTACGTCTCAAACTTCACCATACATAATGATTTGAAAATCCCCTTCATTATTGATGAGATAAAAAAACGCTCAAAAAAATATCTACAAAATCTGGAAGGACATGAAAACAGCTGCATAGACCAACTAGCGGAAAACCCGTTCAATAGAAGAAGGTTGCAGAAAACATGGCCAATTGACTTCAATTGAAGTGTGAATAAGAAGTTTCAATAAGTTTGATAACTTCTACATGACATTTTAATATCACCATATTTACTTATTACTTGTGAAAAGTAGATTGTAAATTTCAATAAAGGTTATAAAAAAAAAAAATTTCTTACACCTGTAAGCAATCCTATTAAAAGCAGATTTGAATTGTAATAAAATTTAAAATACCGGAATAAATATTGTCTTCATAAATTAAAGCCAACGATCTTGGAGCTTGGTTTTATATCATATTATACAGGGTGTTTCACCGGGATGGTTAATTGCATGTTTTCGTAGAAGAGATCGAAATTTTATGCTGAAAATTTTCATGTTGGGGTTCTCGACAATAAGCTTTCTCCCCTGAATATTTTCAGACCTTTGCAACTTCCGGTTATATGCCGGCATTAGATTTCTAGTTCCTCATTTCAAATGGCACACCCAGTATGTATCTCTTTGCATCGTTAAATAGCCGTTAAATAGTAGCAATTCCGACATCAGTGTGCCTACCTTAGGTGAAAACTCTGAAATTTATGTATTGAGATTCTTATGAGAAAAATGTTGAAAACGCGAAAGGTCAAAATTTTTCAATATTTCTGCTGGGGAGAGTCCTTTCAAAAAAATCGTCGAAGATCAAAAAGACCAGCGAATTCATCAAAACTCACTATTTTAAAATTAAAACCCATATTTGATATTATGTATTTGAGTCTATTTTACATAAATTGTCAAGGAAGAATTTTGAAATCCAAGAAAAGAGCAATTTCTTACTGCTTAATCAGTCTATGACTTAATAGGGTACTCTAACGATTTTTCAAAATCAACTGACCGTTCGTTGCTGTGGGACACACAAATCATTTCTTTGAACCGGTGTGTGTTTAAGTTTTTGATTTTTATACTTTCGCAGGTATAAAAAAAATTCGATTTTGAATAGCTCTGGTACATACGTTGAAAACCTTGCTCTGCAAGTTCTGAATTATATTGTTGAGTTGGTTGGTAATTTTGTTGTAGCTGTGATTCTTATCGGTGGTCATTTTATGGGGTGAGAGATTTTTGACCTAATTATCGGGATTTTTCACGCCGAAAAAGTAGCATTTTATTCATTGCTTATTTCGATTTTTTCCGTTCACTCAGAGGAATCGGCGTTAAACGTAGCGGGAGCCCCGTAATTCACGATTCTGTGTAGTACTGGCGATCTTTGAAGCGTATTTCGATTGCACTGCGATTCGCTTTGTTTATTAGTTGTTGCGTGTCGCCTTAACTTGGACTGGTCCTGAACTTGTTATCCTTTCCTTGTTTCCTGTTTCTCGTGGCCTCCCCAGTCTGTCCCTAAAGTCTTCCTTATAGGGCCAAGGAAGTGAAGTGTCTTTTCTGTAAATCCTTGACCAGTAGCCTGTGCTCGATAGTTTTTCAGTATGCATGCATCCTGTCCTGTCTGCGTCAGGACTGTTTCGAGCAGTCAATCATCCATATCGTGCTCAAAATGCGGAAAATGTTTTCACGCTTCTTGTGTAAATCTATCAGAGAAGGAGTTATCCCTGTTGAAAAGCAGTCAAAACTGTAGGTGGGATTGTACTGGGTGTTCCTCTAGTGGGCCCACCACGCGAAGTCGTACTGGCAGTTTTTCTATTTCACCAACATCGACTGCCGCAGTCCCTGATCCCGACTCATCGAAAAGTCAGTTAATTACTCTGGAACATTTCAACTTGCTTATGAACCAAATGAAGAACCTGATTGCTAGTGTTGAACGTGTTGAAAGGCGACAGGACGACTTATTTTCTCAGCTGGCTGTTTGCACTTCTACTTTAAGTGATCATTCAAGGATCCTATCCGAACATCAGAGTTCTCTGGAGCGATGCTTCGAGGATGTTGAGACGGTCAATCAATCTCAGGCGACCATATCTGAAGATTTGTCTACAATCAGAGGGAGGCTGTCTACCCTGGAAAGCGGTTTGTCCTCATCTTCTCGACCTCATTCTGACTATCCTGATATTCTTGAGCGTATTAGGAAGTCACACAACATCATTTTGGTCGATGTGCCATAGCTCCCGGGATGTGGTGCTTGCTGGGGAGATTGTTGATCACGTCCATAAACACTCTAGTTCAAGCTTGGTGGGGGGTGACGCGACTGCCGGCTAGAAATACTTCAAGACCACGTTGGCTGAAGGTATCATTTTCCAACCCTGATGTTGTGACTCATATCTTGAGGAACAAACTTTCTCTTCGCGGGAGTCCACAGCACAGAAACATTTCTATACAGGATGATAAGACGAGATTGCAAATTAGTGAGCTCTCCTCATTGCGCAAGGAGCTTAAGACGAGGCAGTCCGGAGGAGAGACGAATCTCACAATAAAGTATGTAAAGGGCTGTCCTAAAATCGTAACTACCACTGTAGATGCCTCTCCGGGGACTTCGAAAAAAAACTAGATGTCATGTCATGGCCGATTATGTATACAAACGTTCGATCGCTGTGTTGGAACTGATGTTTCCTCAGTCTATAGTTCCCTAGCTATCAGATATGGGTGTACCTTTTCGAATTGAGGGCCAAATCTACTTCTTATATTAACAACTTTTATTTCAATATATGTATTTGACAACTATGACAAGTTCTACTCAAAAAAACATTGCACACTGACAACTCGACGATCAACATATATTCGAAAAACAAAGTAGGGGGATTCTTAATTCCAACACACTCCCACCTTGTGTCTCTAGTTAACGATCTTTTTGATAACTGTTCCTCTTCACCTTTGGTATGATTATCGCTTTTCTTTTCTGTCACTGCTGGTCTTGGTGAATCTAATGACCTTTTCATTTCCAGTAATGAAATACGTTGTACTGGTCTCAGTAATTCACCTGTGGCAGTTTTCAACTTGACCAACCTCACTCTTCCATCACGTCCAGAAATAGTTTCAACAACTCGACCTATGGGCCATTCCAATTTCTTTTTATTGAAATCCGAGATCAGAACAATATCTCCAATTCCGATTGTTTCACTTGATACTTCCAGTTCATCGACAGTCAGAAATTTTGAGTCTTCAGTATTTTTCTTTCTGCTATTATTGACAAATCGTTTGATCCATGCAACCATCTTGACGATTTTGCTGAACTTCGAAAAGTACTTGTAGTACCATACAAAATCTTTAGACACCAACAACGAGGAAACAACAGTTTTTCTTCTTTCGCAGTTTATTTCCTCTTCATTACTATCAAAATTCTGACTAGGCCATTGGGAAATTGGATCACACAACCATTTTGGACCCTTCCACCATCTTCCATCAGCTAGTGATTTAGCAGAACATCCTCGTGATGGAAGATCTGCAGGATTCATATCACCAGGAACATGGTACCAGTCTATAGGTTTAGAAAAACGTTTTATTTCTTCAACACGGTTCCAGATGAATGGTTTCCAATTTTCTTTCCTTTTGATCCAAGATAAAACAGTTGAGGAGTCTGACCAAAAAAATGCTTGAAGGTTGATTTCATAGTTTGTCTGGAAATTTCGAAATATTCTCACTCCAATTGTTGCAGCCAAAAGTTCGAGACGTGGTATGGTTAATTTTTTAATAGGTGCTACTCTAGATTTTCCTTCGATTAATCTCAAAACCACTTGACCATCACCAGTTTCTGTTCTGAGAAAAATACAAGCTGCATAGGCATCTGCACTTGCATCACAGAAAACATGTACAGATTGAGTGGTCAATATAGTGGAATCTAAAGATATCCACCGAGGAATCTTAACGGATGTCAAATAGGGTAGTTCTTGTAACCACTTCAGGAATAATTCTTGAACTACTTCATCAACTTCCAAATCCCATCCCAATTTCGTAGACCAAGTCCTTTGGAGCAAAATTTTTGGGATCAGTGTCACTGGACATGAGAAACCAATTGGATCAAACAGTTTGTGTGCTGCAGATAATATAGTTCGTTTAGTTATCAGTCCTACATCCATTTTATCAAACCATTCTAGAGAAAGTTCTAAGGTGTCCAATTTACGATTCCAGATGAGTCCAAGGATGTTACTTTTTGCTTTGACTTCGACATTTTCTGGCAAAGAATGCTCCCACCCTCTCAACTCGAACTTTCCATCAGCCAGAATTTTAGTTGACTGTTCAATAAATTGGTTGAGAGCTTCTTCGTTTTGTACACTTAAAAGAATATTGTCAACGTAAAATGACTTCAATAATTTCGAAATAACTTCGGGACTATAGGAGTTTTCTTCATGAATTGATTCTCTCAGAGTTTCCTGCAGATGAAATTCGAGGACTTCTCCCAATAGAAAAGGACTGCAAGTTACTCCAAATACGACACGGGCATGTCTATAAATTTTTATTTTTCCGTTTTTATCATACCAAAGAAACTTCAGAAAGATTCTATCGTTTTCTTGTAATCCAATCTGAAGGAATGCCTTTCTTATATCAGCTGTGATTCCTATCTTATCCAAGCGGAAACGTAGAATCATAGATGGAATTAATTCAATGAGGTTGATTCCTTTCTCAAGGCACTGATTCAAAGATGGTTGATTCTTTGCTCCTGACGAAGCATCAAAAACTGGACGTACAGGTGTTGTGGTACTACTGGGCTTATATACTGGATGATGAGGTAAAAAATGACCAGACTGAGATGATGTTTCAAGAGGTTCATTTTCTGACGAACATTCTATAACTCCTTCAGCTAACTAATTGTCGAAGACGCTATCGTAGACGTTATAGAAATTATCCTTTTTCAACTTTTTCACAGTGTGGAGGAGTCTTTTATAGGATAAATCGAAGTTGGATGATAAAGGGGGATGACCTTCAATCCAAGGCATACACACTTCATATCGCCTGTCATCTCTTCGTTTAACTGTTGTTAGAAAATGTTCCATAACAAGTTTTTCTTGTTCCCGTTGTGATTCAGAATTTTCAGGAGCTTGAATACCAAGGACATCTAGGTTCCATAAGTCACATATGGACACATTTTTCGAAAACATTGAAGTTACAAGAAGGGATGTCTTAGATGAGTATTCTGATTTCAGTTTTCCCATGAGTGTCCAACCTAGTAATGTATGAACCGCTACAAGTCCACAATCCAAATCTTGTTTACGTCCGGAAAAAAGTTTTCCGGCTATGTCGGCACCAACCAAAACATCAATTGGCCCATCTGTAGTATCAGTAATTTCTACTCCCATTTGTTTTAGTTCATCCAGCCAAGGTCCCTTTTTCACTGAGCTTATGTGGTTGCAAATCAATGGTTGATCCAAAACTTCGAAGTTGCAACAGTAGTCTTCAGTAAGACTTTGAAGAGAAATTCTGAAGCATCTATGACTCACAGATTCAGTTTGTGTTCCTCCAAAAAGTGAATGTACTAGCTGTTCTTCTCGAACTGGAGGGTACCCCATCTCTTCGGCAATTTTTCTTGTAATATATGACTTGTGGGATCCAGTATCGATCAAGAGTCTTACTCGGCGACATTCTTTGTCCCCCCTCAGTTCTACTACTATGGTTTGCAAAAAAATTTCGGGAAAAGTGTGGTTGGACAGACTGTGTTCATCAATTTTTAAGTGTGGCTGTTTCAAATTCCTATCATTAGAACTCGATGATGACTCGACATCGTTTTTGGGACACATAATAACACAATGTCTACCTTGACATCTGTGGCATTTTTCTCGAGAGCGGCATCTTCGAGCTATATGACCAAATTTGGTGCATAGGTGGCAACAAGCATTTTCTGACAATTTCTGTTTCCTTTCTGCAAAACTGAGTTTCAACACTTCCTTACATTGATCAGTTGAATGTGAATTTTTGCAAAACACACATCGTGGAACTCCTTTGTTGTACAATTCAGAAGCAGTGGGTACATTAGAACTAGTACGTATGCTCCTATCTTCAGGCTTTCGTTTGTCTTTGAAACTGGACACCGCGAGATGAATTCTGTCTTCGTTCATCACTTCTTCTCTCAGAAAATTCATGAGAGCATCAAGACGCTTCTTCAAACTGCACTCTGATGAATAGAACTGACTTCTATGCCATGCTCGTATTAAATCTTCTCCTAGGCATGATTCAACCAAAGGGTATAGCATCGCAGCGCAGGTATCTGATTTTACACCCAGACTTTCTAATGCTCTCAATTGTGATTCAATTTTGTCAAAAAATGTTGATAGTTTATTTTTGGTATTCAGATTCATCAAAACTAGCTTGAGAAGTTCTCGGACATAAACTTCTATTAACAAATCTTCTCTTCCAAATTTTTGTTTCAAACTATCCACTGCTTTAACATAGTTACCTTTAGAAGCAGGGTAACTTTCCACAATTTGTCTAGCTCGAGAGCCTGGTGTGGTAGCTTGAACTAAATATTGTAGTTTATCCTCCTCTTCTATATCAGAATCTTCATCAATTCTGCTGAATTGATTACAAAATCCAAGCCAATCTTTCGTTTCACCACCAAACTGTCTGAATTGAAGTTTGGGAATCTTCAATTTGCTTCTGGATTCTGATTTCTTGGAGACACTGCTTTGACATATTAACTTATTGAAACTACATTTTATCTTGTGATATTGAGAACTCATCGTATTCATCAATTCCACTTCTGCATTCATATTCGCTTCTTCTTCTCCTGCATCCAACATTATATCAATCATGAGTTGATTCAGTTCAGATACTTGAAGCATTATTTCATCCAAGACTTTGATGCTACTCTGTATTTCTAGGATATCGCATTTTTCTTTGGAGAAATCTTCTTTCAACTTATCATGTATGGTACCCCGTTGACATTTTTCCTCTGCTTACACTGAGATCTGGAACGTGGAACAGGTTTTTAGGATCTGTCTCTTGTTCCATTTCTTTACACCCGCTTCACTGTTATTTTCAGATTGTAAAAATTTGTAACACTCTTTTTCAAAAGAATATATATATATATATATATATATATATATATATATATATATATATATATATATATATATATATATATATATATATATATATATATATATATATATATATATATATATATATATATATATATATATATATATATATATATATATATATATATATATATATATATATATATATATATATATATATATATATATTGAGTTTGGATTGATTGGGCATCTAGGTCTTCAAAAAAGTTGTAAAACAGTTTTATTTGTATAAACGTTTCGGCGCATCCGCCTTCTTCAGTATACATAAATCATAAATCGACATCTAAAAAGTAACATATATAATATAAAATAGAATAATATAGTCATTAAAATATCTCACTGTTCATTTTTGCTCTTTTCTGGTCGGTATTGTTGTGTTATTTATGTTAATGTCATATATGTCAATGTCAGGGGTCAATGGAATGTTGGTTGTCTTGGTTGCGTTCACAAACTTACTCAGAGCAAGCTCTGAGTAAGCTCTGATTACCCGAAGCGTTCACAAACGTACTTTTAGTTCCTCAGAGTATGCTCTCTGAGCATGACCATACTCATGCTCTACTCTCGGAGTAAGTTTATGAACACACCCCTTGTCTTCTTCTTTCTATCGGTGGTCTTCTCAGTATTGGCATGTATATTTGACTGAGATTTTTCGTGTCTTGTTTGTCGTTCACTACATTTTCATTGTTTACTTGTATGTGAATCATTTCCAATATTTCCCTTCGTCGTTGTTGGGGTTCTATTCCTAAAATTTTCGTGTCATCGTAATTAAAATCATGTTTTTGATTTTTTTTATATTTATTAAGTGCTGTAGTTGCGTTTTTTGCATATTTATGTGCGTTTAGTCTGTCTTTTAGTCTTTGTGAAGTCTGTCCTATGTATTGTTTGTCACAGTCCTTGCAGGGTATACTATATATGACCTGTGATTTTTTTGTCTTGGGTGAAAAAAAAAAAAAAAAAAATCACAGGTCATATATAGTATACCCTGCAAGGACTGTGACAAACAATACATAGGACAGACTTCACAAAGAATATATATATATATATATATATATATATATAAATATATATATATATATATATATATATATATATAACTTATCATAGATCCTTATAAAAGCTGTTCTTTGTAGAGCTAAGGCTTTCTTGGTTTTTTCCATACCTGTAATAGAGGGTCCTGTCACGGTCGCCATATGTTGGAACTGATGTTTCCTCAGTCTATAGTTCCCTAGCTATCAGATATGGGTGTACCTTTTCGAATTGAGGGCCAAATCTACTTCTTATATTAACAACTTTTATTTCAATATATGTATTTGACAACTATGACAAGTTCTACTCAAAAAAACATTGCACACTGACAACTCGACGATCAACATATATTCGAAAAACAAAGTAGGGGGATTCTTAATTCCAACACGCTGGGATCTAAGTTCTCTGAACTACTGTCATTCGTTCAATCTTATCGTCCATACATCATTATGCTAACAGAAACTTGGCTCAAACCCTCAATCAGTGACAGCATTTACTCTATTCCATCCTATACACTTTTTCGTGACGATAATAAGAATGCCATTGGTTATTGTGGAGTCTGTATCTATGTAAGCGACTACATCTCTGACAACTTTTCCATTGATGTTGTGCACAAGGACTGGTCTGGAATTGATAATCTGTTTGTGGACATCTCGCGTAAAGATTTCTCAATCACCGTGGGGTGTATATATCGCCCACGACCCTGTGCTTATGATCACGTTTTGTCTGATTTTTTGTGTGAACTATCTTCAACAAAGGAGAACATTTTAATTACTGGAGACTTTTATTGCCCGGACCTTCACTGGCCTCTTATACACGTTCCCCCATGTACTTCATCATCGTACCCTTATGCGAAATTATTAGCTGATTCTGGATTGCAGCAGCTCGTTCTGGAACCGACCAGATATAGAAGTGGTCAAAATCCCTCTTTGTTGGATTGGATGATTTCCTCCGATTCCAACCTGATTTCTAGGATAGACTATCTACCACCGTTTGGGAAGTCTGATCATGTTGTCCTGACTGCGATGATCCAGATGACTCCTTTACATACTTCACCTCGGCATACCAGAACGATCCCAATAATAAATTATGAAGCAGTGAACACCGAGCTTCATGGAATCAGCTGGAAGGAACTGTTCAACCGATGTGATGATGTCGATGATATGTGGAACAGCTTTATTGATATTATGAGGTCTACGCTCTCAAGGTTCACTAGAAAGAAAACTATCAAACTCAACCCACTGAAACCTTGGATAAGTCAAGATATTCTGAAAATGATCAGATGCAAAAAATCTTTGTGGCAAAGATATCTCCGTAGTCGATCGAATTCAGATTACCGCAACCACAGATCTTACTCCAACTTCGTTTCATCTGCGATTGATAAGGCTAAAGCCTCCTATGAGACTCAACTTGCTTCAAGCAGTGACAGAAAGAAATTTTTCAAATATATGAGAGCAACGGTGAACTCGAAAGTTTCTGTCCCGTTGGTCAGGAATTCTGCGGAGCAAGTTTCTGAAGATGCCAAGGAGTCCGCGGATTCACTAGCTGGGGTTTTCGCTGGCGTCTACTGTTCTGAGCCGGACGGCCCATTGCCCACGGTCCGTATGACTGGTCCAGATGCGAAACTTGAGATTGTATCCGTCGATGAGGACTTGGTGCTCAAGCATCTATTGAATCTTAAGGAATCATCTACTCCTGGTCCCGATGGCCTTTCTCCTTTTACTTTAAAAAGATGTGCTTCCGCCGTTGCTCTTCCCCTATCCCTCATTTTCGAGAGGTCGCTGGGTACTTCCACCCTCCCGAAGGACTGGTTGAAGGCCTCAGTTACCCCTATCTATAAGGGGGGAGATAAGTTTTCGCCAAATAATTATCGACCCATAAGCCTTACCTCCTCTGTATGCAAGATCTTGGAGAGAATTGTGACTGATCAGCTTCTCCACTTCGCGTTGATACATGATATCATACCCCGCGAACAACATGGGTTTGTTCCTGGTCGTTCCACCATGACAAACTTGCTGAGCTGTCTGAACGATTGGACTCTCTCTTTGGATCGGAGTATTCCTGTGGATGTCCTGTATTTGGATTTCTCCAAGGCTTTTGACAGGGTCCCACATCGTCGTCTTTTGTCTAAACTATATCACCTTGGCATAAGAGGCGATTTGCTTGCGTGGATCAGAGCCTTCCTATCTGGTAGATCATTTCGAGTGAGAGTGGGAGATGTTTATTCATCGGAAGATATTTTTATGTCCAGTGGTGTCCCGCAGGGATCAGTTCTGGGTCCCATTCTCTTTTTGTTTTATACGTCTGATTTACCACGACTGCTGAAATCTCCAAGCGCACTTTTTGCAGACGACACCAAAATCTATAACAATGCGTCGAATGCGGGGGCTCTGCAGGACGATCTGCGGGCTGTGGACGAGTGGTGTCGAAGTTGGTTGCCGCCACTGAACCCCAGCAAATGCCACGTCTTACATCTGGGTAGAAATAATCCGCGTTACCAGTATGTGGTCGATGGTCATCGCTTGAGCCCCGTTGACCACTATAATGACCTGGGCGTCATAATTTCCAATGATCTGAGCTGGTCTCGCCACGTGGCGGCTGTTGCAGCAAAAGCCAGACAGATGACCTACATGATCCAGAGATCCTTTAGGGGCTGCAGCTTGGAAACTTGTAGGACACTTTATTGCAGCTATGTGCGCCCTTTGATGGAGTATGCTGGACCAGTGTGGTGTCCTTCTCTTAAAAGCGATCAACTTCTTCTCGAGTCTGTGCAGCGTTGGAACACAAGGATTCCTTTTGGTAAGATAAGGCCAGACTATCACGCTCGTTTGGGACTGATGAATCTCCAAACCTTTGGAGATCGACGAGATAGAGGAGATCTTATTGTGACGTATCGAGCATTGCATGGGCTTTTTGGCGTGAAGTAGCACACAACTCCGCGACCATGCCTTCAAACTGGCCAAGGAGAATTTTAGGACTACACAGTGTCAAGTGTTTCTCTCCAATAGAGTTTTCGATGGATGGAATCGTCTTCCACATAGTGTGGTTGGTGCTAACTCGGTAAATACGTTCAAAAACCGACTCGATCTGCTCATACAGAACCAGAATTGACTTTTCAAGTGATTTTTCAAATGACTTTTCAAGTGACTGTGAACATACGTGCGAGTTATCTAATTTATGTATTGGAGCATTCCATTTTATTTTGTATTTTTGAGTTTATGGGTATAATCCCTACTCTTTTTGGGAATTAATAATAATAATAATAATAATGTCTGGCCTGCCTGGCAGCTATCTGGTAGATGGCCTGCCGGGTAGCCATCGTAACGACGTAGACGGTGCAGCCAGCCACGCCTGCTGTCCGCAGTCCCATCCCTTTTTCCTCTCTCTTTCACATCCTTTATGGGGGTGCTCTTTCTGCTTCCATTTCTCTACCCCTCACCCAAACCGAGAAAGGGGAGCACAAACCCATGGAAATGGTGATTACGAGAAGCCTCGGAAACAAGTCGCTGCCTGGGGATCGTCAGGGCATGTCTGGAGCCGGCGATGGACATGACAGCATGCGGGACGTCGGTGGCAGGATGTTGAGGAAGCGGGCTCCTGCTGCAAAAGAAGCTACAGCTCCAAAGCAACAACAGCAACCAACGAGTCCAATTCAATTGCCGACTCGAACCGCTGAAGGTGCTGCGCAGGATATTCAGCCAGTGCTCAC
Source organism: Coccinella septempunctata (assembly GCF_907165205.1). Taxonomy (NCBI): domain Eukaryota; kingdom Metazoa; phylum Arthropoda; class Insecta; order Coleoptera; family Coccinellidae; genus Coccinella; species Coccinella septempunctata. The sequence continues at coordinate 32,119,309 of NC_058189.1, read as the reverse complement.
CCAAGCGGGGTTAGTTAGAAAGCGCATGAAGTGGACAACGTCCATGAATGAAACTATTGTGCGCATATATAACTCCATCACGGGACTAGGGCAGAACACGAACAACTATAGGAAAAGGCTCCATGAGGAATTCTGCAACGCCTACCCAAACCTCAATGTCACTGAACAACGAGTGGCAGACCAGTACCGCGTAATTCTGAGAAATAAACTAATACCAACGGCCCGAATCGACGCAATTAAACGGGAACTTCAGCGTCCGCTAGCAATAGAGAATAACGCCAACACCTCTGATGAAATTCACATGCCTGGGCAACAACACCTAGAAGACATTGATACTGAAAGTCCATCTTGCAACCCAAGTGAGCCTGAACTCCAGGACGATAGGGAAGAGCTCCACCGACAAGTTCACTCTGACATGAAGAGATACTTCGCCGAACTGGAAGGAACAGACCCTCTTCATCGAATAACACCTCCCCGACTCAATACATCCAAGAAGCTGTCACTTATAATCGACATCTTGAATGGACGTTTTACCTGAATACCTACAGAACGGAAGTTCATTGGAATATCTGCATCTAGTTTTTTACTGTGCAGCGCTGACGACAGCCAAAACCATAGGGGCAAAAATTCGCGGAACGAATAACAATGGTCCAAAATTACACAAATTACACGCGCCAGCATGGCAGAAACGTCTTCAACACAAAACAGAAAGGCTAAGAAGAGATATTGGACGACTGACGGAGTACTTGAACGGGAATCGAGGAAGAAAGGTTGTGAAAGCTGCCAAAGAGATCATGGATAGAAACAGGACACATACAGAACGATAGACGGAGAATGCTACAGCTCACCATTGCCTCGACACTCTGAAGCAAAAATTAAGTCTGTATGCAGAACGCCTGAGGAGATATAAAAGCAATTATAGCCGGAAAAGAGACAATAAGTCATTCGAAAAGTCGGAAGAATCTTTCTACCTGTCACTCACATCGTCGGATGGCGAAAATGGAAAGTTACCACCAAAGGAAGCCATTGAACAATTCTGGACCGAACAATTATCAACGAAACCTCACTTCAATGGAGATACCGGATGGATTGAAGATGAAAAATCTGAAGCTATAAAATATGAGCCGATGCAGCATGACATGATCACAATTGAAGAAGTAAAATCAGCTATCAGAGGACTGCACAACTGGAAAGCACCTGGGCCTGATGGATTACAGAACTTCTGGATCAAGAAACTTTGGATCATGCATGACAAATTGACCTCCGCAATAAATGATGTCATTGAAAATCCTGAAAGAATGCCAGTATTCCTTACACATGGCACGACATACTTGTTACCTAAAGACCAAAGGAATACAGAAGACCCATCCAAGTACCGACCAATCACATGTCTTCCAACGATGTACAAATTAATCACATCGTGCATTTCAAACCGAATTCACAACCATTGCGAAAGGAATAACATCATCGCCATGCAACAGAAAGGATGCACCAAAGACAGCCGAGGGTGCAAAGAACAACTAATAATAGATTCAGTTATTGATCAAGCGTTCTCCAAGCGAAGGAATCTTTACGCTGCGTACATAGACTACAAAAAAGCATTCGATTCTATACCTCACGAATGGCTCTTGACGATCTTGAAGATTTACAAGGTGGATCCCAATATTGTTAAGTTCCTGAAAAACGCCATGTCAACCTGGCGTACTAGTCTTCAAATGAAAGCAGCAGATTGCTCCATTACAACAGGACCTATTCCAATAAGACGCGGAATTTTCCAAGGAGACTCGCTGAGCCCTCTGTGGTTCTGCATGGCCCTGAATCCCTTGTCTCATAGATTGAAATCTACGGACTACGGATTTTCCATCAAGAGCGGCAGTAGAACTATGATGAAACTGAATCATCTCCTTTACATGGACGACTTGAAACTCTTCGCATCTACCAAAAAACAAATGCAACTGATGCTGAAAATGGTGGAAGGATTCTCGGAAGACATCAAAATGAAGTTTGGACTAGAAAAATGTCGACTGCTTAACATAACGAGAGGGAAAATAGAAGATGGTACGTTCAAATTCAAGGAAGGTGCAGAAATTGAAGCATTAAAGGAAGGAGACACATACAAGTATCTAGGCATAAAACAGGCAAGAAAAATCAATCAGACCCAGATGAAGAAAGAATTAACGGAGGAGTTCACCCGACGATTGAGGAGGATAATGAGAACTGGTCTTAACAGCAAGAATCTGATAAAAGCGATTAACACCTACGCTTGCTCGGCGCTGAGCTATTCATTTGGTATTATTTCTTGGACGACCACCGATTTAGCAGCTTTACAGAGAAAAATAAGGACGATACTGACTAAACACAATAAACATCACCCCAAAAGCTCAATAGAACGGACAGAGCTGCCACGACATCTTGGGGGTAGAGGAATTGTTGATTTGTCCAACCGTATGTCCCAGGAAATTGAAGGACTTCGAAAATATTTCTTGAGCAAGGCAGCTTCGTCAGAACTCCATCGAGTAGTTTGTGTTGCTGATAGTTCTACACCATTAAAGCTACAACAGGATCACTTGGAAACCGTCGAACACTCTGCAGAAAGTAAAATGCAGAAACTGATTGGCAAACCTTTGCATGGGAGGCACCAGAACGAGGTCAACCATGATTACGTCGACATATCTGCGTCGAACTACTGGTTGACTTCCGGAAGTTTGTTTCCTGAGACAGAGGGCTTCATGCTCGCCATCCAGGATCAGGTGATTCCAACAAGAAATTACATGAAGTACATCGCCAAGGATGCCTCAGTGGCGGACGATAGCTGTCGTTATGGCTGTGCGACACATGAAACTATCCAGCACATCACCGGCGGATGTCAGAAGTTCGCGGGCACGGAGTACAAAAATAGACATGATGCTGTTGCCAAGATTCTTCACCAAGAATTGGCACTAAAACACCAACTTCTAACTTCGAAAAAGGTTCCTTATTACAATTACCATCCGGATGCTGTGCTGGAAAACGAACATCACAAGCTCTACTGGGATCGCACGGTTCTCACAGACCGAAAAATAACCCACAATAGACCAGACCTCATATTGCTCAATAAGGATGAGGACAGAGCACTATTCATCGACGTGGCAATTCCAAATAATACCAATCTTCTAGATAGGCACACTGAAAAAAACTTCAAAATACAGAGATCTCGAGGAACAGACCAGAAGACAGTGGAAGCTGAAAGATATCAAGACCATCCCTATTGTCATTTCATCTACAGGCCTGATACCGAAGAAACTACTAGAGAACTTGAGGAAACTTCAGTTGGACGAAAATATCTATAGAGTCATGCAGAAGGCGGTACTGCTCGGAACGGCGAGAACTGTACGCAAGTACATGGGAAATGCAGAGGAACACCGTCTGCTCCGACAGGAAGTGCGGGTGGAGCAGGAATCCAACCTACAGCAGGGAGGCGAGGAGCGACCTGGACCCGACCACCACCACGAGCCCGAAAACCTGGAAAGAAGAACTTAATCCTTTTGATATCTGAGATATCTGGGATAAGTGAATTTTCCTCTGAAGAGGAGTGTGAAAGCCGCTAGGCTAAAGTCATGACAAAATGCCTGTGGCAGTAGAGGTGAAAGCGACAATGTAAAGTATTCAGAATACCCGCTGTTCGGAATTTTAAGGAAAAGACTCGAATAAACGAACTGTCCATGATTAGGAAATCTAACGCCGGGAACAAAATGTTTTCCAAAAACATGCACAAAACACAATAAAAAACCACTTAAAACTCGACCGAAACAGCATGGGAATCAATGGAGAGAAAAGCTTGTGTGCCCCATGGCAACAAACGGTTAGCTGATTTTGAAAAATCGTTAGAGTACTTTATAGTTTGTTGGTATTGTTGAGAATCCTTAAACGATTAACGAAGAATTGAAATAATTTATCAAAACATGGAATTCAGGTCGAATCAATTCAGTAACATAACATTCGTTGATTGATTTGATTTTGAAAGTTCCTGTGTATTTTCTCATATTTTCTAATTGAACGATTGTCAAAAAAGTCTTCACAAGTCGGTAGGTACTTTACAACTAGTTCTTTCGTTTCAATGCATTTGTGTCGGTATTTTTAAAATATCCGAAAAAAATTCAGATGCCTTAACCTCTAAAGAAATCATATGAGCAAAATGCAGAATGGACACTTTCTACGTCTACCCTAAATATTTTCCTTTTTAACGGACGTAATTGATTCTGATCACCTTTTCTTTATCAAATAGTGTAACCCTATATCTGTGGTATACGGTATACTACATGCTCATAGAGCATCCACCCGGAGTGGACCCACACCTGGTTACCCTCAAAGATCACCCTTAGGAGTTTGGAAGTAGCATCCCAGACACGAGGTTTAAAACTGAAGACAAGTAAGTTAGGCTGTTATAATAATCCCAGTTTTTTCCTATCCCTGGACCAAAAGATAAGAACCACATTTTTATTTATGCATTGAATTTTTTTTTCCTTCTGAATAATCTTCAATCATTGAGTTAATTGAACAATTTAATTTACATAAAGTGAATACTTCGGATAATACCAAGTAAAAATCGAAAATGACCTCTTCCAATGAAAATTGTTTTGCGATAGATCTCAATACAGTCAAATACTTTGGAGAATTATTACCTTTGTTCAATGGTAACCCTAACGAGTTACAAACTTTCCTCTTAGAAGAAGAAAATTTTATGAGTCAATTCGGAACCAAAAATAAAGAGCTGATTAACCGATACTGTTTTGCAACAATAAAATCAAAGTCAGTTGAACAAGCGAAAACCATAGTTCATTCCGGACCATCATGCAATACATGGTTAGAATTAAAACACGTATTGAATAATAAATTCAGGTTCAAAATTAATTTTGATGTTCTACAAAGCGAGTATCAATATTTGAAAAGGAAACCTTAAGAATCTTCATCAGATTTCATCGAAAGGATGAAAACAATTAAATTACAATATGATTACCAAATTCAATTACAAGGATTATCCTCAATAGAAATTGATGTCTACCGAAATTTATCAGACAAAATTGGAAACACGGTTTTGAACAATAATGTAGACGAAAAATCTAGAAATCTATTAGACCTTCAACCAAAATCATTCGATGATACCTGCAAACTATTTGAGAATAGAGAAATAAAGAGGCAACAACTCTATTTACCAACGATTCCAAAGACTACAATTTATTCTCCAAACCTAATATCAAACGAAAGACAAAATAGTAGTCTGAATTATAATCAACGACCTTCGACCAGTAGATAGAGAATTTCCATCTCAATCGATACCATTGAAATTCAATAAAATACCGGAGCCGAAATTCGCAACTAACAGTCAAGTTTTCGGAAAACCGAGAGATGTGTTCAAACCAAACCCAAATAAACAAGTAAATCAACCAAAACCGGAACCTATGTCAATCAGAACGAGAAATTATCCTACTAAAAGACCAGCTAGTAGTCAAATTCGCCAAGAGCCTCCGAATAACAGGCAATAATTCAGGAAAACCGGACTTCCAGAATTTATATCCGAAGAGCTAACTAATACGGAAAACTTTGAAATCGAAGAATTTGAAGCAGATCAAGAATTTGAATATCATGACCAAATAGGCTGTGAAAACGAAGTTGATACCAACGAACAAGAAGATCAAAATTTTCAAACATTAGCCTTCAAGCATCCCACGACTTAAATTTTACGAAAGAACATTTGGCATCATTACCATACATTAAATTAGAAGATCCACCTTGTAAACTATTGATCGATAGTGGTAGCTCTATGAGTATAATTGATCCAGCTGTAGCTTACAGTTTATTCCCTGAAAATATTTATGAAGAACACTCATATTTCAGAACGGCTGTAGATAAAGATCATAGTAAATACAAAGTCGCTTTTCCTCTCAATTCATTTGGCCTCGATAACTCATATCCGTTTGTTATCTATAAATTCCAAACACAATATGATGGCGTTATAGGTGCTAATCTATTGAAAGATTTAAAATTAAAATTCGATTGGAAGAATCATGAACTAGGAAATGATATAAAAACTCAAAAATTCTATCTTCAGCAAACTAGCCGTAATGAAAATCTCCCTATCAAATTAGACCATTTAGACAAAAATATTCGAAACCAATTGACAAAAATATTACAAAGTCACAAACAAGCATTTCAGCTACCAAATGAACCTCTGAATATCACTAATAGTGTCAAACATCACATTAGGACTATTGATGAAAATCCAGTGTATGTAAGAAGGTATAAATACCCGGAAGTACATAAGCAGGAAGTCAAAAATCAAATTCAGACTTGTTGAGTAAGAATATCATAAGACCAAGTACTTCTCCATATTCGTTTCCAATCGTAATCGTTTCCAAGAAAACTAATCAATCAGGAAATCGTAAATGGCGAATGGCCATAGACTACAGAAAATTGAACGAAAAAACAGTCGACGATAAATCTCCCATCCCGAACATCGATGAATTATTAGACCAACTCAAAAATGCAAAATATTTCAGCGCCCTAGATTTAGCCAGCGGCTTTCACCAAATTGAATTACATGAAGAATCAATCGAAAAAACAGCATTCGCTACAGATGAAGGACATTTCGGATTTCTGAGAATGCCCTTTGGTCTCAAAAATGCGCCGTCAACATTTCAGCGTGCTATGAATGAAGTCTTGAAACCAGTAATCAATAAAATATGTGTCGTATACATTGACGATATACTAATTTTTTCAGAAACTCCAGAGAAACATTTAGCCGACATCCAAACAGTTTTATAACTCTTAGAAAAAAAAATCTCAAAAAACAATTAGATAAGTCTTATTTCTTTCAGAAAGAAATCATATTTTTAGGATATAAAATTTCGGAAGGAGGTGTAGACCAAATCCTGAAAACATTGAAATTATGAAAAATTCACCCATTCCTAAATCGATTAAAGAGATTAAATCCTACCTCGGAATGATAGGTTACTATCGGAAATTTATTCCTAATTTCTCCAAATTGACAAAACCTATGACGAAATATCTGAAAAAAGATGTTAAACTCAATATTCATGATCAAGAATATGTCGATGCATTTTATTCAAGCAGAAACCCTTTTATGAATTATCCTATTCTTCAGCACCCAGATTTTAACAGACCTTTTGTACTCACAACAGACGCATCCCAATATGCTATAGATGCTATCTTATCCCAAGGGACACCCCCAAATGACCTACCTACCGCGTACGCAAGTCGAACGCTAAACGAAGCGGAAATCAAACATTCGACAATTGAAAAAAAACTTTTAGCGGTAGTATGGCCACGAAATATTTCAGATCTTATTTATTCGGTCGTAAAGTTTACCATCTACACAGATCACAGACCCTTGACTTGACTTTTTTCCCTCAGAGATGCCTCTTCACGATTAATGATGTGGAGAATAAAATTAGAAGAGTTTAACTTCGAGATCAAATATCAAAAAGGAGCCAACAATAATGCGGATGCAATCTCTCGCATAAAAAATAAACGAGTTAAACATAAATCAAATGAATCCTCCGATGATGATCTAGACGCAGAATCGATTATCCCCCAAATTACGCATGAAGACCTTGAATTATCACAGAAAGAATTAGATGAAATTACGAAAGCATGTACGAAAGACGACCAAGCAGAACAATCTTCTTCTCAGACTCTTCATAGTAATGCAGAGAACCCTATATCAGAAATACCTTACACCCAACGTTCTCTGAACTCATCCATGAATCGAATAATATTTCAGAAGTCTAACTCTTTCAAGATTGAAAAATTTAAATTGCATAAGAACACTCGCATAAGACTTATTGTCTCTATAAACATATCAGACGATTTCACGAAGTTCCTAAAAGAATATGTCAGTCCAAATAAACAGTAGGGTATATATTTCAAATCGAAAGAATTGGGGAATATATTCTTGACAATGACTCGAAATATATTCAAATCAAATAAATTGTTTCAAAATTTCCAATTTACTTTTAGAAAACATAGAAACGGAAGAAGAACAACAAGAAAAAATCAAAATGTTTCATGAAACAAAAATGAAACATAGAGGTTTCCAAGAAAATTTAGAGAGCATTAAAAGACGTTTTTATTGGCCGAAAATGGACAAAGATATTAGATCATATATCAACTCTTGCGAAATTTGTCAAAGCCAAAAATACGAGCGACAACCGAACAAACGGATTTTTAAAAGCATTTTCCCATTTATACATTGTAATTGATCGCAAATCAGTTTGGGATCAACTTCTCATGAATTATTGATATTGAGCAACCGAACAAATGAAAATGCTCTTACCTACCCTAACTGGGTGAAGTTGAAACTCAGATGAATCTCTACTGGTCCGTTATCAGAAAGGGGGTTCCTAAGGGAAGGGAAACACGGAACCAACCCTCCTTCTGCACTTAGCTCCGTGGTACGATAGATGAAGGACACACGGCACTTCACTCAAAGTTGCTCAATATAACTTTGATTACTCAATATAGGCTGAGTTCGGCTTGAAGTTCTACAGATCGAACGGAGAGAGCACGGGGAACGTGACGTCATTATTAGATCTCGTTCCCGATCATTTTCAAACCCGAACGTATTGGGAGATCCCTGTCAAATGGTTGTCAAGACGAGTTGACAACTTTTTGCCGCGTCCTATTTTGGCACTCCGAAAATAATTTTATAGAAATATTGGTGAAAACCAACGACGTAATAAGCAGAATATGCATTCGATAAGTGCAATTTGTAAAAACAATTAGTGATCATTTCGAAATATGGTAGAACACGACATATGTAAGAATGAGAAGATTCGAAAATTGTTTTGGGTACTTTCAAGATTCCCGCAGTTCCTCGGAGCTCAAGAAAACAACGACCAACGTTTAACAGAAATTTGGTACTGGGTACTGACCTCATTGTGCTGAGCTCAGTTTGCCGTCACCATTAACTAGAGGTGCTGCTTGCTCTTGTGATTTAATTATGTACCAAGAAATAAATAGTAATAACCTAGTCATTTATTTATATGCTATTATTTGTACTTGTATTTGATTTTTGTTTGTTTAAAAGTTTATCTGATATTTGAAAGTGCAAAATGAATTTGAACCATGTTATTATAAGATTTGGTGTTGAACTCTTTTTGGATTATGAGGAAGAGGAAAGTAAAGGCATCTGAAATGGTACCAACTTTTGTCTTCAATATCAGATTGAATTCTACATTGGTTTAATGATTCCGCAGAAAATTTTTCTGAAATCTGAAAAACATCTTCAAATTTTCTCAAATAGGGCATCATTCTAATATCAATAACTTCGAGATTTTTGCTTCATATTCAGTTGCACAGTCCGAAAAAATCATTATGGCGGCAGGGGCAGTTTTTCAAAGAGGTACTCGTTGGTTTTTGTCACTGACGGCAGTTACAACTTCACACTTGACAGATCCCCATCGTTCTCTATCAGCAAACTCGGAGAAGTGCGAGCGTGATCGGAGAACATGCTCCGTCACGACCCGAACAGAAAAGGGAATACTCAGAGATCGAAGTCGAACGCTATTGAAATACACTTGACGTGCTCAGAGTCGAAAAGTCGCCAAGCCGAACTCCACCATAGAGAGATGACAGATGGTGCGATGATTTTGGCGATTTTATATGAAGATTATTAAGTTTTGTGCGAGATCGATTTCGACGTGCCGGCGATGATACGAATTATTGTCGTGATTGCCAGACGACAAAGTTTTTCTTTCGTCGGCGCCTGACAAACCGGAGTCAGTCAACCCAACTCACGATCGTCCATACCGCCCGCCCTGAAGTCTCCTTCAGTAAGATGAATCGAAAGGAGTGAACAGACGAAAGAAGCCAGCAGCAATCTACTGAGTCGGAAGAGGACACAATTTAACGACTGGTCGTCGAATTGCCCCAGAAGCAGTAGCAACATCAGCTACTCGGTTGGTGGAATCAGCCCCTGGAAAAACAGACGATATGCGGCCTATTGACCACTTCAGAGGAGGAAGATTATCATCTCGAATGATGACAACGGTACCTGGAAGGATGGGAGTAGATTGATGCAACCACTTGTTACGTTGTTGCAAGATATGCAAGTACTCCTGACGCCAACGCTTCCAGAAGTCCTGCTGAAATCTTCGGACTAGTTGCCAACGAGACAGACGGTTTACAGACACGGAACTGACATCTTTATCAGGAGGAGCGGTGAGGGAGCGGAACACCAGAAATTCCCTGGTGTGAGGGCCTCAAAATCAGAAGGGTCAGACGATGGGAGATACAGAGGACGAGAGTTGAGGATTGCCTCAACCTGAGTGCAGACGGTGAGAAACTCCTCGTGAGTTTTTGCTCCACGATAACGCGAGTGAGATGGTGCTTAGCAGACTTGACAGCGGCTTCCCAAAGGCTGTCAAACTGAGGACTGGAAGGTGGTATGAATCGCCAGTCAGTTCCGGAAGACCAGGCTGCATCACAAAGATTTTGCTGATGTTGCGGAGTAGACAATAAGCGGCCAAGGTCACGAAGGTAGTTGTGTGCACCCATAAAGTTGGTCCTGTTATCGGAAAAGATAACGGAAGGATGACCTCGGCGTGCAACGAAGCGACGATAAGATGCAATGACTGGGGTGGACAGCTCAGATGCCAATTCTAGGTGAACCGCTTTGTTGGTGAAACAAATGAAGACAATTAGATATGCCTTGAGGCTAACGGCTCCACGCAGTCGTGCACTCGTTACATAAAATGGGCCTGCGTAGTCAACGCCAGTGGTGAGAAAAGCCGCAGCAGAGGATAGCCGCTCAGGTGAAAGATTACCCATTGGTTGAATTAGAGGACGGGGTTTGCAGAAAAAGCATCTATTGCACTTGCGCAGATGATTACGCACCACATTACGACCGTCCAAAATCCAATAACGTCGGCGAATGAACGAGTGAGTAGCGAGAGCATCGGCGTGCAGAAGACGAAGATGGGCATCATCGATGATCAGACGAGTGAGATGATCATTCTTTGGCAGAAGAACCGGATGTTTGTGTTGATATGGTAATAGAGAGGATGAAAGGCGACCTCCAACACGCAGGAGTCCATGCTCGTCACAAAACAGGTGGAGTTTCATAATGAGCCGATGACGGGGAGACGGTTTCTGAAGCTCAGCTAGCTCCTCGGCAAAATGAACAGATTGGACTAGACGGATCAAACAGATCTCGGCCTCCTGGAGCTCAATAAAGGAAAGTAAACCTGAGCGAGGTAAAGATGGATTACGAGCATTTAGAATGAAACGTCGACAAAAGGCTGACGCTTGAGACGAAGATACGAGGAGAAACGTTCAATCAAGGTGGGTTCATCTGAGATGGCTGCTAACATGAAAGTGGAGATCGGCTTGGCCTCGACCTCCACTTGTTCAGTTTGAGAGGAATCAACAGAGGAAAGAGGCCACGAAGATGAGTAGAGCGAGAGCCAAGGAGGACCACGCCACCTAAATGGTGATGATGAATATCCGCGGGCATCAATCCTCGAGAGGTACAATCAGCTGGATTGTCCTCAGACACCACATGCCTCCAGCAATCTGAAGGAACCAAATCCTGGATCTCAGCGACTCGATTGCCAACAAATGTCTTCCATCTATGACTTTCACCGCGGATCCACGACAAAGCAACGGAAGAGTCACAAAAGGCAATACACTCGGTTGTGAGATTCGGCAGAACGCGGGTGGACAGATGATGCATGAGCTTTGCGAACAGATGGGCACCACACAGTTCAAGACGAGGCAGGGTCACAGCTTTGCAGGGAGCGATTTTATTTTTGGCCGCTAGAATAGACACGTGGTATTGATCAGATGATGTAGAACTGCGAAGATAGACGACTGCAGCGTAGCCCGACTCAGATGCGTCACAGAAGCCAATCAGCTGATGAGCAGAAGACGACACGGCAGGGATGAATCGTGGGATATGAAGTTCTGCCAAGGTGGGAAGCTGGGATTGAAACCGCAACCACGAAGGCTGGGATTCATTCGAAAGAGGTTGGTCCCATTCCAGATGAAGAAAACAGAGCTGACGGAAGAAGATTTTGGCGTAGAAAGTGATAGGAGCTAGCCATCCCAAAGGATCGAAGATTCTGGCCATCTGACTCAGCACAATTCGTTTGGTGACTGTCGTTGAAGTCAGTCTGACCGAATAGAAAAAGTGATCAGATGCAGGGTTCCAGCCAAGTCCCAGAATCTTGAGACTTGGTTCACGGTCAAGAAGAAGGGGGTCAATAGAGGAGGAGTCTCGACGTTGTTCAGGAGGAATACCGTCCAGCAGAGGAGGATGGTTAGAAGCCCATTTGCGCAGCTCAAAACCGCCCGCCATGAGCAGATCCTGAATTTGCTGTCGTAGTTCTAGAGCTTAAGATTCGGATGAACAGCCTGTCAAGATGTCATCGACATAAATCTCATCCATCAATACATGCATTGCAACAGGAAATTTAGGCCCCTCATCCGAAGCCAGCTGCCGAATAGTCCTAAGTGCCAAATAAGGAGCGGCAGAAAGTCCATAGGTGACAGTGTTCAAACGATAATATTGGACAGGTTCCTGTTTGGCGAAACGCCAGACAATGCGTTGATAGTCTCTCTGCTCAGGGCGTATCTGAATTTGTCGATACATCTGTCTGATATCGGCAGTGAAGACAAATCGATGCAAACGAAAACGAAGAAGAAGAAAAGAAATGTCCGCTTGCAGTTTAGGGCCGGTAAGCAGAAGATCGTTGAGGGACTTACCATTAGAAGATGCGCAAGATGCGTTGAAGACCACTCTTATCTTAGTAGGTGGATCATCCGGACGATGTACAGGATGATGGGGAATATAGTACGAGTTCATATCGAGGACAGTCAGATGATTAAGGAACCAATTCCATGTGACCACTGTCAAGATAATCTTGCATGAACTCATTATAAGCGTTGCGTAGATCGGGGTTATTATCTAGACGATGCTCTAACCGAATAAACTGCCTAGTCGCCACATTGACAGAGGTGCCCAGCTGATGAGCTGATAAGGGCAGACCAACAGTATAACGGCCGGTGGAGTTACGGCTGATATCAACGCGATACAGGACCTCACACTCTTTCTCAGCGGGTGTCAAAGGGAGCACGTCAGGTACCTTATTGAGTTCCCAAAACCGTCGTACGATGTTGACAAGTTCCTGATCATAGTTTGAAGATCAGGAATGGCCGAAAGACTCATCCTATCAAAGGATAAAATTTGGGGAGATGCGTCAGATGAGAGAGTCCTGTCACAAGAAGAGGGACAGGCAGACACTGAACGAGGAGCGTCATGCTGAGAGGATGATGGAAGAGACACAGCGGATGACGACCCTGCAGAAGACGATGGAGAAGTATCAGAAGAAGAATTGAAGGCAGTCACTGAGCGAAGGGAATCAGGATGAGAAGACGATGGCGGAGACACAGCAGACGGTGACCCTGCAGAAGATGATGGAGAAGTTATCGGACGTGAAGCCTGATGAGTTCTTCAAGGACGCCGAGCCTGACTACTGACAGTGTCAGGTGAGAACGAGACATGCCTGGTTGTTTTGCGATGACGAGCATATGGCCCGTAGAGTACCCAACCTAAGGTGGTAGATAATTCACCCGGAAGCTCAGACGACGGGCGTAACGTACCAGGGAGAATAAGATGAGGGAGCACATCCGAGCCAATCAACATCTCTATGGTACGAGGAAAACAATGGAGCCTCAATTTTCTTTATAATACCTAATCAAATTGGAGTAGTCATATGGATATTGTATATTGATTGTATTTTTAATCGTAGCGGTGGTTAAAGTGTCGGGTAAGTATATTGCAACCGCAGGGGTATTGAGTTAGATACCGAGCTAGGAAAGAAATTTTCTAGTCGATACGGGTGCAGGCACCATTCACTGTTGGGTTAAAATTATCAGTGTTGTGCCTAAGGTGCATAAAGACACAGTAAAAAGCCCTAACAGAACACTACTGGTTCTACCAGATGGTACAATCTCCCAGAGCTTCTGAGGTGTACTTCGGTGCACACGGAGATTCAGGATAATAATTTGGCTGCAAAGGGCTAGTGATAGGGAACTTATATATAGTAATATAAGTATGTTCAAGATAATGATCGTTGAATATGATAAAATATATAATATAAGGGATATCGATCAGTGATTAACGAGATATATTCACTCTTTATTCATGTAAAGCCTAGCTTTGGAAGCTTTTTTGCTTCTTCCTCAGGGCAACTGTAAAATACAACAAAACACATCAGCAACAATAAAACAAAAAACAGAGCACAACAACTTACTGAATGCGAGGTTGATCTCTAAGTCTAAGAAATGTACAAAAGTAGACACAAATATCAAACAGGGTAACATTAAATGATTATGAATTAAGAAACGCAATATCGTAATACGCAATAAACAATGTTAGGTTAAATGTCATTCATCAACTGGACCTTCGAAAAATGGTCTGTTAGAAAATTCTAGAAGATATGCATATATTGGACTTAGTCCCTGCGTGTCCGTTTTTTTGTTAATTTTGCTTTTTTGAGTTTGTATGTGGATAATTTCTAGTATACATCTTTTTTTATAATTTACATTTGCATCTGAAATTTTTACGTTATTAAAATCAACACTATGTGAGTACTTATTAGCATGAACAGACAATGCACATCTCAGGTTATTCGTTCTTATATCACTTTTATGTAAGTTCATGCGATTTCTAAGCAACTGAGAGGTTTGACCTACGTAGGTTTCATGACAGTCAGCACATTCCAGTTCGTACACTACATTCGATTTTAATTCTTTTGGTATAGGCTCCTTCAGTTTTGAATATAAATTTGCCACATTTTTTTTACACTGTGCCACTATTTTCACTTTTTCATTATAATCTTTAAAACAGTTCCTAATTTTGTAGGTAAGGTAAGGGATGTTCGGGATGCTTCTATATTTCACAACTTCTGTTTTTCCCACCATATCAGGTTGTGTTGGACTTTCAGCCAAAGGCAACGTTGAAGCAGGATACAGAAGTTTTTTCAACAATGTTTTAGGATAGGCATTCTCAACCAAAAGATCAAACAGTCTTTTTATGCTTCCATCTCTGAATGTTGGATCACAGATTTCATAAATCCTGTTGTTTTGTTCTTTAATGAAATTCAATTTTATGCTTATTGGATGGTCAGATAAAAAATGTATAAACTTTCCTGCAGAAGTAGTCTTTCTATACAAATTTGATTTTATTTTATTATCCATTCGGCATACCATGGTATCTAAGAACGGAACAGAGTTAAAACAATCTTCTGTTTAAATCGTGAACTTTAACTTAGGGTCGAAGCTGTTGAAAACTTGCAATAACTCCTCAGTTCCCGTTGATGGTAGGGATATTATTAAGTCGTCCACATATTTTTTTATAAATGCAAGTGTGAATGTTAATCTAGGTATACAGGAGTTGAGCACATAGTCCATCACATACGACGACAACATCGGGCTGAGTCTGGATCCTATAATGCACCCAAACATCTGCGAATAGAAACTGCCATCGAACATGAAGTAACCTGATTCTAGGAGGAAGGAGATTATCTCCTTGAAGTATTCTTTTGATAAGTTGCAGCATGCCTCAATCTTGTCCCAATGGAATTCTATTGCTTTCAGTACCAACTCTTTTGATATGTTGCCAAATAGGTTGACTACGTCAAGTGATATCACCACATAATCTGGGGGTAATTCAAAATTGTTAATTTTACAGGAAAAGTCGAACGAATCTTTTACATAATATGCATTATCCTGGTTAAAGGCTTTTGTTAGGATTTGTGCAATATAATTTGAAAGTTTACATATGGGACCCTGTACAACAGACACGATTGGTCGCATTGGGGCATTTTCTTTATGTATTATTATATTATAATGACTTTAGCCTTGCGGCTTTCACACTCCTCTCCAGAGGAAAATTCACTTATCTCAGATATCTCAGATATCAAAAGGATTAGGCTCTGTTGGAGCCCTTTCCAGGTTTTCGGGCTCGTGGTGGTGGTCGGGTCCGGGTCGCTCCTCGGCTTGTTGTGATGTTCATTTTCCAGCACAGCATTCGGATGGTAATTGTAATAAGGAACCTTTTTCGAAGTTAGAAGTTGGTGTTTTAGTGCCAATTCTTGGTGAAGAATCTTGGCAACAGCATCATGTCTATTTTTGTACTCCGTGCCCGCGAACTTCTGACATCCCCCGGTGATGTGCTGGATAGTTTCATGTGTCGCACAGCCATAACGACAGCTATCGTCCGCAACTGAGGCATCCTTGGCGATGTATTTCATGTAATTTCTTGTTGGAATCACCTGATCCTGGATGGCGAGCATGAAGCTCTCTGTCTCAGGAAACAACCTTCCGGAAGTCAACCAGTAGTTCGACGCAGATATGTCGACGTAATCATGGTTGACCTCGTTCTGGTGCCTCCCATGCAAAGGTTTGCCAATCAGTTTCTGCATTTTACTTTCTGCAGAGTGTTCGACGGTTTTCAAGTGATCCTTCTGTAGCTTTAATGGTGTAGAGCTATCAGCAACACAAACTACTCGATGGAGTTCTGACGAAGCTGCCTTCCTCAAGAAATATTTTCGAAGTCCTTCAATTTCCTGGGACATACGGTTGGACAAATCAACAATTCCTCTACCCCCAAGATGTCGTGGCAGCTCTGTCCGTTCTATTGAGCTTTTGGGGTGATATTTATTGTGTTTAGTCAGCATCGTCCTTATTTTTCTCTGTAAAGCTGCTAAATCGGTGGTCGTCCAAGAGATAATACCAAATGAATAGCTCAGCGCCGAGCAAGCGTAGGTGTTAATCGCTTTTATCAGATTCTTGCTGTTGAGACCAGTTCTCATTATCCTTCTCAATCTTCGGGTGAACTCCTCCGTTAATTCTTTCTTCATCTGGGTCTGATTGATTTTTCTTGCCTGTTTTATGCCTAGATACTTGTATGTGTCTCCTTCCTTTAATACTTCAATTTCTGCACCTTCCTTGAGTTTGAACGTACCATCTTCTATTTTCCCTCTCGTTATGTTTAGCAGTCGACATTTTTCTAGTCCAAACTTCATTTTGATGTCTTCCGAGAATCCTTCCACCATTTTCAGCATCAGTTGCATTTGTTTTTTGGTAGATGCGAAGAGTTTCAAATCGTCCATGTAAAGGAGATGATTCAGTTTCATCATAGTTCTACTGCCGCTTTTGATGGAAAATCCGTAGTCCGTAGAATTCAATCTATGAGACAAGGGATTCAGGGCCATGCAGAACCACAGAGGGCTCAGCGAGTCTCCTTGGAAAATTCCGCGTCTTATTGGAATAGGTCCTGTTGTAATGGAGCAATCTGCTGCTTTCATTTGAAGACTAGTACTCCAGGTTGACATGGCGTTTTTCAGGAACTCAGCAATATTGGGATCCACCTTGTAAATCTTCAAGATCGTCAAGAGCCATTCGTGAGGTATAGAATCGAATGCTTTCTTGTAGTCTATGTACGCAGCGTAAAGATTCCGTCGCTTGGAGAACGCTTGGTTGCAGATAGCTGATTCTATTATTAGTTGTTCTTTGCAACCTCGGCTGTCTTTGGTGCATCCTTTCTGTTGCATGGCGATGATGTTATTCCTTTCGCAATGGTTGTGAATTCGGTTTGAAATGCACGATGTGATTAATTTGTACATCGTTGGAAGACATGTGATTGGTCGGTACTTCTGTATTCCTTTGGTCTTTAGGTAACAGGTATGTTGTGCCATGTGTAAGGAATACTGGCATTCTTTCAGGATTTTCAATGACATCATTTATTGCGGAGGTCAATTTGTCATGCATGATCCAAAGTTTCTTAATCCAGAAGTTCTGTAATCCATCAGGCCCAGGTGCTTTCCAGTTGTGCAGTTCTCTGATAGCTGATTTTACTTCTTCAATTGTGATCATGTCATGCTGCATCGGCTCATATTTTCTAGCTTCAGATTTTTCATCTTCAATCCATCCGGTATCTCTATTGAACTGAGGTTTTGTTGATAATTGTTCGGTCCAGAATTGTTCAATGGCTTCCTTTGGTGGTAACTTTCCATTTTATCCATCAGACGATGTAATTATAATTATTATTATATGACTTCATTGATTTTGGAGCTTCTTTACTTAGTATATTTTGGTCTACAAGTGTGGATATGATTTTGTTGGTTTTATTCTGGATAGTAGTTGTTGGGTCTCTAGAAATCTTTTTGAAATCGTCAGTGTCAACAATTGAGTACATTTTCTGAAGATAATCCGCCCTATGCATAAGTACAGTCACCGAACCTTTGTCACTGTCGAGAACTACAAGGTGGTCATTAGTTCTCAAAAAGTTTTTAGTTGTTTTATATAGCCTTCCTATGTTGTCTGTCGTACGAATATTATTTTTATTTTTATGTAGATGACCGGTTATAATGCTCGCTATCTTAGCTCTCAAAGTGTCTCTTCTATCTTCCTCCACCAAGTCTAAAATGCTCTCAACGTCTGCTATTAGGTCTTTGATGTTTATTTCTTTGTGGTCTAAAGGGACGCTAAATTTGGAACCAAAACCAAGGACTATTCTAACCTCTTCAGGTACTGCTGTCTTCTTGAACCATTTCTCTGGAACTTTATAGTCTGCTTTATGTATTCTTCTTTGTAGTGTTTTAATTTTTCTGAGGTTTGTGGTTTTCACTTTATGAAATATTTTGTTGTATGTAATCTGCTGGCGTCTGAAAAATTCTCTATGTATCTCTGTTGGTATTGTCTTCCTCAACTCTCTTTTTATGGTGCCATTGTATTTACTAATGTGTGAAATCTTTGTGGGTGTGTTCAATCTCCAAGGAAAGTAATCTATCAACTAAGTTTTTGTTAAATCCACTAATCTTTCTATTGAATCTACTTCCTGTGGGAAATTCAAGCAAATTCAGAACATTCCTGACTCCTGTTCCTATATGATTAGGTGTTAATCCCAGTCTTTTACATTCGGGCAGGAATATCCTCCTGTTCAAAAGGTTCGCCATCTTTCGGTTGTTGTTACTCCATTCCTTCATGATATTAGATGTCCGAATGCCATAACGTGATGTCATCGTTTGATAAAATCCCATCTTAATTTAATGTTCAAGATAATGATCGTTGAATATGATAAAATATATAATATAAGGGATATCGATCAGTGATTAACGAGATATATTCACTCTTTATTCATGTAAAGCCTAGCTTCCGAAGCTTTTTTGCTTCTTCCTCAGGGCAAATGTAAAATACAACAAAACACATCAGCAACAATAAAACAAAAAACAGAGATGGAGATTGAACACACCCACAAAGATTTCACACATTAGTAAATACAATGGCACCATAAAAAGAGAGTTGAGGCAGACAATACCAACAGAGATAAATAGAGAATTTTTCAGACGCCAGCATATTACATACAACAAAATATTTCATAAAGTAAAAACCACAAACCTCAGAAAAATTAAAACACTACAAAGAAGAATACATAAAGCAGACTATAAAGTTCCAGAGAAATGGTTCAAGAAGACAGCAGTACCTGAAGAGGTTAGAATAGTCCTTGGTTTGGGTTCCAAATTTAGCGTCCCTTTAGACCACAAAGAAATAAACATCAAAGACCTAATAGCAGACGTTGAGAGCATTTTAGACTTGGTGGAGGAAGATAGAAGAGACACTTTGAGAGCTAAGATAGCGAGCATTATAACCGGTCATCTACATAAAAATAAAAATAATATTCGTACGACAGACAACATAGGAAGGCTATAGAAAACAACTAAAAACTTT
The DNA here is from genome assembly GCF_907165205.1 of Coccinella septempunctata. Taxonomy (NCBI): domain Eukaryota; kingdom Metazoa; phylum Arthropoda; class Insecta; order Coleoptera; family Coccinellidae; genus Coccinella; species Coccinella septempunctata. Next base: position 32,099,518 of record NC_058189.1, on the reverse strand, counting down.
TTGAGAACTAATGACCACCTTGTAGTTCTCGACAGTGACAAAGGTTCGGTGACTGTACTTATGGATAGGGCGGATTTTCTTCAGAAAATGTACTCAATTGTTGACACTGACGATTTCAAAAAGATTTCTAGAGACCCAACAACTACTATCCAGAATAAAACCAACAAAATCATATCCACGCTTGTAGACCAAAATATACTAAGTAAAGAAGCTGCAAAATCAATGAAGTCATATAATTCAGTGAGCCCTAGAATGTACGGAAATCCCAAAGTACATAAAGAAAATGTCCCAATGCGACCAATCGTGTCTGATGTACAGGGCCCCATATGTAAACTTTCAAATTATATTGCACAAATCCTAACAGAAGCCTATAACCAGGATAATGCATATTATGTAAAAGATTCGTTCGACTTTTCCTGTAAAATTAACAATTTTGAATTACCCCCAGATTACGTGGTGATATCACTTGACGTAGTCAACCTATTTGGCAACATATCAAAAGAGTTGGTACTGAAAGCAATAGAATTCCATTGGGACAAGATTGAGGCATGCTGCAACATATCAAAAGAATACTTCAAGGAGATAATCACCTTCCTCCTAGAATCAGGTTACTTCATGTTCGATGGCGGTTTCTATTCGCAGATGTTTGGGTGCATTATAGGATCCAGACTTAGCCCGATCTTGTCGTTGTATGTGATGGACTATGTGCTCAACTCCTGTATACCTAGATTAACATTCACACTTGCATTTATAAAAAAATATGTGGACGACTTAATAATATCCCTACCATCAACGGGAACTGAGGAGTTATTGCAAGTTTTCAACAGCTTCGACCCTAAGTTAAAGTTCACGATTTAAACAGAAGATTGTTATAACTCTGTTCCGTTCTTAGATACCAGGGTATGCCGAATGGATAATAAAATAAAATTAGATTGGTATAGAAACACTACTTCTGCAGGAAAGTTTATACATTTTTTATCTGACCATCCAATAAGCATAAAATTAAATTTCATTAAAGAACAAAACAACAGGATTTATGAAATCTGTGATCCAACATTCAGAGATGAAAGCATAAAAAGACTGTTTGATCTTTTGGTTGAGAATGCCTATCCTAAAACATTGTTGAAAAAACTTCTGTATCCTGCTTCAACGTTGCCTTTGGCTGAAAGTCCAACACAACCTGATATGGTGGGAGAAACAGAAGTTGTGAAATATAGAAGCATCCCGAACATCCCTTACCTTACCTACAAAATTAGGAACTGTTTTAAAGATTATAATGAAAAAGTGAAAATAGTGGCACAGTTTAAAAAGAATGTGGCAAATTTATATTCAAAACTGAAGGACCCTATACCAAAAGAATTAAAATCGAATGTAGTGTACGAACTGTCATGAAACCTACGTAGGTCAAACCTCTCAGTGGCTTAGAAATCGCATGAACTTAACCTGGGATGTGCATTGTCTGTTCGTGCTAATAAGTACTCACATAGTGTTGATTTTAATAACGTAAAAATTTCAGATGCAAATGTAAATTATAAAAAAAGATGTATACTAGAAATTATCCACATACAAACTCAAAAAAGTTAAATTAACAAAAAAACGGACACGCAGGGACTAAGTCCAATATATGCATATCTTCTAGAATTTTCTAACAGACCATTTTTCGATGGTCCAGTTGATGAATGACATTTAACCTAACATTGTTTATTTCGTATTACGATATTGCGTTTCTTAATTGATAATTATTTAATGTTACCCTGTTTGATATTTGTGTCTACTTTTATACATTTCTTAGACTTAGAGATCAACCTCGCATTCAGTAAGTTGTTGTGCTCTGTTTTTTTTTTATTGTTGCTGATGTGTTTTGTTGTATTTTACAGTTGCCCTGAGGAAGAAGCAAAAAAGCTTCGAAAGCTAGGGTTTACATGAATAAAGAGTGAATATATCTCGTTAATCACTGATCGATATCCCTTATATTATATATTTTATTGTAATATAAATATATATTTTTTGTGTCTTTTCCCATATAATTTATTGAATACTAAAATATACAGCTATGGAGTTATATCAATATGAGATGAAGCCTATCCAAAAATTAATTCCTTTCATTTCTGTATTTGACCTTGAAATTTGTACTTACTTATTTGAAGAATCTCACAAATTTTATAGTACGTTGAAAAATTAGGGCGATTATGTAAGTTTGCATATTTATTATCGATATTTAAAATCAATTCAGACCTCTTAGAAGGTCTTGAAGTTGCGTCTAGAAGATGTACATTTCAGGTCGCTTCGGACCTAAAAAAGCTTTCAAGAAGACGTCCTAGAGACGCTTTTAGTTTTAACATAAGCTGTAACTTGGACCTCTTCAAGACGTATGCCAGGAGTCGACAGACGTCTTTGAGACGTAGGCAATGTCGGTAAAGAGAGACGTCTTTAAGACTTCTTCAAAATGTCTCTGTGCTATCTGGGATGCTCCTTATTTTCTCCGCCGATCCGTTACTTTTGCTTGTTTCAACTTGCATAGGCCTCAAGGTCAAAAGAGAGGCGTGACTTGAGTTCATATCTGAACGTGAAATTTATCGATCTTTTCATTTTGGGCATCCAAAGCATAAGGTTTCCCACGAAAAAACGCAGAGGTTGAACTTAACCCTACATTACTCGCGTGGTCTACGATTGTGGACCATGCCTATTCGAACGATAAAAAATAAATGTTGAAATCTAAGACATTGAAGTTTTCTCGATTTCCTCTCCAAGAGAAGCATTATTTTATCACAAAGTTTGAATAACAAGTGGTCAAATAAACGATATCATCATAGATAATCTTTGAAATATATCAACGTAATATTTAAAGTTGAAATAAGTATGGTCTACACTTGTAGACCACGCGAGTAAATACGCTCTAAAAGAGGGAGCGACTAACGCAGGGTTAAGAACATTTGGGTGCATATTTCTCGGAATAGCAGACCAATTTTTCCATTAAAAAAATTTCGTGAAGTTTTAAGAGTCTATATTAATATTTTCCTCAATATACAGGGTGTTTCCTAATTGAATGTCAATATTTATGGGGGTAAGTTTTGAGCCCATTTTGAGAAAATATAAACATATGTTCTAAACGCCTCACCTTTTGAGATACAGGGTGGTAAAGTTTACAAAAATAAATAATTAATTTTTATTATCTACAACACCACTTCAGATATTTTGATAAAATTGGTTATACATGTACTAAAAACATAAAATCTACGTATGTCTCCATGGTGATATTATCATATGCTTATGTATTAACGATATAGTTATGATCATGCAGAGAAACGGTTTTTATTTTTTTAAGCGGAAACCGTGAATCGGATTGAAAAAAGTCAATTGATCAACTTTGGTAAGAAATTATTGGGAATTTCCAAAATAATTTTTATTTCATGAAAAATCGGTGGCCTACCATCAATGTCTGCCAAAATAGGTAGGTCAAATTACGTCCGAACGCCACTGGTGAAAATTAAAAAAACAAGTGATACATTAAAAAATGCCTCTTGACCCATATAACATGTATGACAAATTTCAGTAAAATATTTGTATTAGTATTTGTAGATATTAAAAATAAATGATTTATTTTTGTGAACTTCACCATCCTGTATCTCAAAAGATAAGACGTTCATATAAGGACATACGTTCATATAAAGCTTTTTTTCTTAAAATGAAAAAAAATTCATCCCCATGAATATTAACATTCAATTAAGAAACACCCTGTATATTCAGTACAGAAGTACTGGACATATTCGTGATTTTTTTAATTTTAATGCCTTCTATATTCCACAGTCCGGTCCCCACTAGCCGCACCTCTTGCAATTGTTCAAGTGTGAAGTTTATTTTTCTTTTTTAGATCCTGAGAAAACCATGCTGGACATACAGGCCTCTACCTGGGACTCTTAATTTCTCTCTAAAGTACACAGGAATACATATGATCATAGAAGGCATCTAAACATTGATCGACCTCTTGTATGTTTTCAAGTAACGTCTGGTTCGAACTCTTAATTGCCTCGTAGAGTTGCCTATAGTTACCTTGAGACATATACGAAACTCGAATGAATTCTCTGCTCAAATTAATGATGATGTTATAGAGGAAAGTTGCAACAAAGAGGCGGATCGTAACTGTCCTCATACAAGCAGACTCAAATCCTTATCCACTTTTACATAAAAATTTGCTAAAACCAAATGGAGTCATTTACACAAAACACTCAAAACTGTATCGCATTGGGTTAAATTATAAAGGGCACAGAAATCAAACAGAGCCTTACTTTTTTCGGAAACTTTCTTTCAAAGTTAGTCAAATCAAAGTATTCATTATAGACTGACTGTGGACTGTTGGGGAAGCAAATATACATGCCACAGATAGATGAATTATTTCAGACTTAACCCTAATCTTAATCATTAAAAATTCCAAGTTCAATGGAGTATTCGTCGTTTGTATTATTTTTTTTTTTTTTTTTTTTATAGCAGGGGGAATCTGCGACCGTGAAAACACGGGGCTCTATCTCTCGCCCAGAGGAACCCATTTCTAGGGAACACTGTGGGGTTACTCACTCTCCTGAGTTCGCGACCCACTAAACCTAACCTGCTTTTTGTTGGTTCCGGGCATTTGCCTATAAACCATTTATCCCTTAATCGGTTGATTTCTTCTTGCACATTGTCGTGCTAGGGTTTTCATGTTCGTCCATTTCGGATATCTCTTCTTAGTATAGTTTTAATAAGTTGTCGTACTCATTTTAATCTCTCCTCAATTGATCTCTCGGTCTCCTTTTGTAAATTCTCATTCTTCTTCTGTCTTCCTCCGGATCGTAGTCCACTAGTCTCCTGAGTTCTTCGTTTGGATGTTCCTTCGCTGTTTCGAATAACTTTTCAGCTTTCCTCTTCATAAATTCGGTGATGGTTTCCCACTTCAAATCTCGATATATCTGTTTGTTCCTGACAAACCAAGGCGCATCTATGGCACATCGTAGTAGCTTGTTTTCTGTTGCCTGAATTCTTTGTATATGGCTCTTTGCCGCGAATCCCCAAGCACCTGATCCATAAGTCAGTTGCGGTCTAGCAACGGCTTTGATTATTTTCAATTTTGTCTTATTTGACATGTGGCTCTTTCTACCTATCAGCGGGTAGAGCATATTCATCGCTGCCTTGGTTTTGTCAACGGCTTGTTTGATATGGCTTCTCCATGTTAGACCTTTGTCTAGGGTGATACCTAAATATTTTGCTTCGTTTTTCCATTCGATTTCTTCTCCATCTACCTCTAGATTTGTTGTAGTTCTTAGTCTCCTCTTCTGCAGTAATATCGCTTGGCTCTTTTGTCCGTTGAGTTTTATTTTCCATTTAATACACCAGTCATTTATTTCATCTATAGCTTCTTGTAATATTCCTTCTATAATTTCTGGCTTGCGATGTCGCATTGCGATTCCTGTGTCGTCGTCATATAGTATCAGCATAGTCCTTGGAGATTTTGGTATATCGTGAATATATATGTTATACAGTAACGGCCCAAGTACTGACCCTTGAGGCACCCCTGCCTCCATATATCTGGTTGTGGAGTTTTCTCCTTCCACTTTCACGTAGAATCTTCTGTTCCTCAAATAATTCCTAATCAACTTGCACAGTTTCATTGAATATCCAGCATATCTCATTTTGTAAATCAATCCTTCATGCCATACTCTGTCGAATGCTCTGGCGACATCTAGTAGTACAAGACCGGTTGCTTGTTTATTTTGGAATCCTTCTGTTATATATTCTGTGAGTCTCAGTAATTGATGTTCAGTTGAGTGGTCTCTTCTGAATCCAAATTGCTCTGCTGGAATGAGATTCAGATTTTCAGTTTCTTCTGTAAGCCTCCTAGCGATTACCCTTTCTACTACTTTTCCTAGGGCGGACAGTAAACTTATCGGCCTGTAGTTTTGGGGGAATTTTTTATCTTTGCCTGGTTTGTTGAACACTATGACTTCTGCAGTTTTCCACTTTTCCGGATAGTGTTCAGTCCTCATTATACCGTTTGCAATATTTGTGAGAGCAGCTATACCTTTTCTAGGTTATTTCTTCAACATAGCATTCGTTATTTTATCACTTCCGGGAGCTTTTCTATTTTTCAAGCTTCTGATTATCTCTTTTATTTCAAATGGAGAAGTTGGTTTTTCTATTTTGTCGTCTACTGGTGGTTCGTCCATTTCTTCTTCGTTGTTCTCTACAAGATCTTCCAGCTCGTCATTATCGTCATCAGGTCTGTAATTTATTCTCGATTCTCTTTCTATCGAGTCCGCCAGTGCTTCTGCTTTATCGATATTCGTATATGCCATTCCTTTTTCTCCGTGGAGAGGTGGTATTTTGGTCTTTTCTCTTCTCAGACATTTTTGCATTTTCCATGCAGAATGATCGATAGTATTTAGTTCTTGAACTCTTTCGTTCCATCTATTTGTTCTCATGTCCTTCAGGGCATTTTTTAGAACTTGGCTGTGTCGGTTTAGATTTCTCTTATTTATATCTGTTTTGTTGAGCCTGTATGTTTTTCTTAGTCTCCGATTTTCCCTGATGAGATCTTTGATTTCTCTGGGTGTATCACCGTGTGGATGTATCGGTGCTTATCTCGTTATTTTCTTTGTGCTCTTTTTGTAGGCATCTATTATATTCTTTTCTAGTTTATCAACTGCTCTTTCTAGGTCTTCCGGTGTGTTGATTGTCGGTATTTCTGTTACCACCGATTGTATCAGATGGCTATATTTCGTCCAATCGGTGTATTCTCTTGTTTGCATTAGTTCTCTTCTTGGCCCATCTCCTATTGTTAATTCGATGGGGTTGTGGTTAGAGGTTCCGTCCCACAAGGTCTCTATCGAGAATTCTCTAGTGATATTTTTCATAATTGCGATATCAATTATATCTGGTAATCCATTTCCGAATGCTAGGTACGTTGGTTCTTCAGGTCCAATAACGATAGCTTCATGTTTTTCAGCGAGATCTTTCAGTTTTCTGCCATTTCTGTTTTCCATCCTGCTGTTCCATTCTGGAGATTTGCAATTAAAATCTCCGATGCAGATTTTCGGGTTTGTTCCATCTAGTAAGTTGTTGATTTCTTCTTTCAATAGGTTATTTTGGGGTCTTTTATATGCCGATGTGACTTCGACTCTTTGTCGATTTATTTCAGCTACAATCGTCACTGTTTCTATTTGTGACTCGTCAGATCTTCCTTTAAAATAGTGTTTCAGATCTCGTCTAACCAGTAAGGCAACACCTCCCCCAGTGTTTGCGATTCTGTCACATCTATATATCTCATAATTCATAATATTCAATCGCGTATTTGGTTGTATTCTTGTTTCCTGTAAGGCTATAATATCAGGTTTTCTCTCTGATATTATTTCTTCTATCTCGGGTTTTCGAGTTCTGACCCCGTTTATGTTCCAGGAGACTATTTTAAGGGATTTTTTCCTAGTTGTATGTTCCATTATTTCAGTTTACTGAACATTCCTTGGAGTTTTTTCTCCATCTCTCTTTCAATTTTCAACATGATTTTGTTGAAAATTTTTTCAGTAAAAGTGTCTAAATCGTCGGCGGATTCAGAGACTTCTGTTTTCTTTTGTTTTGTTGATCGTAGGTTTAGCTTGGGGCATTTTCGGTGTCTCCTTCTTCTGTACTGGTTTGGGTACTTCTTTTTTCTTGTCGTCTACTTTGGAGGGGGTGGGCTTCTTTTTCTCCTGGACTTTTAGAGGAATCGTGCTCTGCTGAGCCGATTTCGGGCCTGTTTTCCTCTTCCTTGTAACTAATTTGAATTCGCTACATCCTTTGTAGCTTGCTGGATGGCCTTCTTCACCGCACAGAACGCATGTGGCATTTCTCTCCTCACCTTTTCTGGTAAGTTCGCAATCTTTTGTGCAATGATTGCCCAAACATTTGACGCATCTGTATGGAAAAGAGCACTTGTTTTGGGCATGTCCGTACCTCTGACATCTGAAGCATTGGCTTGGATTTTCTGCCCTTCTTTTTGATTCCACTACAATGCAGAGATTGTAGAGGCGTCTTATTTCGAAAATCTCCTTTCTCTGAGTTTTTACCAGGTATAAGGGTATAAACTTTTTGGTTTTATTGGATGTCATTCTGGACACCTCGGCGTCATGGATTCCTTGGACCTTTAGATCATTTTTTATTAAATCTAGGTCAGCATCTATTGGGAGATGTCTTATAACTGCATATATCTTTTTCTCTTCCTCCATCTGGTACGTGAAGTACTCCTTACCAATCTGGTCAAAATATTTTGTTATGTTCCTGTAGTCGTCCACAGTCGAGGCTACGATCCTGATCCCGTCTTTTACAACGGTTGCCCAATCGGCTGTACCCATCGTCGTGATGGGTGGAATTTTATCTTTTTTAGGTAACTCCGTTGCTTTTTTTGCGGTCTCTTCGTCTGAAGATGAACTTTCTTTACGCGCGCGTTTTGTGGGCGGCGCGTTCTGGGTTTTAGCAACTTGAGTTGCAAAATTTCTCTTCTTCTCCGGTTCTGGAGCTACTTCCTGTTTGGAGGAATTTTTGGGGACCGCTACCGGCTTTGCAATTTCTGCAAATGTGGGGGATTTCTGTGCCGTATTCTGTTTTGCAATTTCAGCAAAACTAGGGGATTGAGGAGCTTTATTCTTGTTAACTTCCTCTCTCAAGAGGCGTATCTCCCCGACCAACTGAGACACGGTTTCAGTCAGCTTATTTATTTTAGCCTTCAACTGCCCATTCTCTTCTTTGAGCCTTACAAGCTCCTCTGCATCTCCATCGCTGAATTCTTCGGTGTCCGTAGCTTCCATGTAGGAGCTCTCATTGTCTGAGACCTCCGACATGGCTTTATGTCCGTATTGAACTATATGAGGTATTTCGGAATAATAATGAATATTGGAAATCCTTACTACTATGTTACTATTAAGCTATGTGGCTAAATTAAATATTTTCTATACTATCAGAAAAATAAATCGACTCACCAGTGATATCCGTGGAACCAGCGATCTTGGGATCTGGACTCGACACTGAATACACTGAATTTGAACGAATTTCCGCTCTATAACACATACACTTATAGATCTTACAAAAAAACTTCGGAAGTTTCGTAGACGGAATCATAAATTCCGCAGCTTCGCTAGTGTACACTTTCACCTCCGCTTTCACTTTGTTTGTATTATTTCGAATTTAAAGTCTTCTTTAATAGCTACAAGGACTCACTCCTCGAAGTTCCGGTGCACTCCTATCTCTCCTCACAACTGAATACCTTTCGTCCACAAGCTCCGAGTTAGAAAACCGCTATGTCAGCCAGGACTCGGTTACAATTATGATGTCGTCATTCTCAGAGCATACGTTATTATGGAGCATCTCCATCTTCGTTCGAAGTCCTCGTACATTTTGAAAATACATTATGTTGAGGGGCTTCTTTCTATGTGGCTCATTATAAGTTAGATCATTTATGTGCCTTGAGGATCCACTTATTCCGTCGTCTGCAGTGGTACTCTCCTTTTATTTATTAATTTATTTATTTATTCATTTACATCCAACAGGCTAGAGACCCAATTACAGGTGTACACAATATTGAAATTAGGTACATAAATATACATCGATTAGGAGTACAAAAGAACAAATGAGCATCAATTCGGTACCTCTCTCGCAACAGATTCTCTAAATTCATACAATGACAAAAAGAATATATCAACATTTTTAAGTTTATTATAACTTCTGCACATTGATGTAAGCGGACAGTAAAAATGGTGTTGAGAATTAGGAACATGGATGTGAAAAGTCTAATGGGATCTTGATGTAATACGGGGTACATGGAAGTCTATCGACGACAGCAAAATAGATGAATCAATCAGATCATGAATTATTTTATATATAAAGATGAGATCATTGATTTCCCGGATCTACCTGAGAGAAAAATAATCGAACTCGTATAAAAGAGAGTCATAACTGCAGTTTCGCATGGGATAATACCCATGTCTTCGGAAAAAGGCATATTTAAGAAACTTTTTCTGTACCCCTTCAATGAAAGATATATATTTCGCCTGAAAGGAGTTCCATATTGAACTACGTCAACTTGCTCCTCACCAAGGACTGATATACAGAGGATATCGCCTCAAAAGAGGAAAACTCCTAACAGTTACGGATGACAAAACCCAAGACTTTCATCGCCGTAATATCCATAATATGAGTTGAAAATGTGAGCTTTTGATCAAATAAAATTCCCAAATCCCTCGTTCAGTAACTCTTCTCAGTTGAACGTTGTCTGAAAAATATTGGAAATCAATGGGGTGTACCTTCCTCGAAAAAGTCATCATCTTACACTTAGATTCAAAATTAGATCATCATTCACACACCATTCGCTCAACATCTCAAGATCCCTTTGCAACAAATAACAGTCTAAGAGACTCCTTATCGCTCTAAAAATCTTCAAATCATCAGCAAAAAAAAAGTAATAAATAAATATTGGTAATAAAAGCGGTCCCAAAATAGACCCTTGCGGAACTCCAGAATTTGCTACAAATTCGAATGATTTCAGTCCCTCATATTCGACGTATTGCAGACGATCCGTTAGATAAGATCCGGAAGCGACAGAAGCACACCTGAAATGCCAAAGCATGGCAGCTTTTCCAGAAGTTTTCGATGTGGCACACGATTAAATGCCTTGCTAAAGTCCGTGTACACTGCATCAATCTGATTTTGACAATTAAGTGATTCAGAAACATATTGTGTAAAGATACAAAGATTAGATGCAGTGCCACGAGACCGGACAAAGACGTGTTGACAATCAGAAATTAATGATCGGACATGTTTATAAATTGAGTCGGACAAAATTATTTCGATTAATTTAAAAAAAAAATTGATATTATGGTTACTGGTCGATAATCGGTAATTTCTGAGCATTTTCCTGATTTAAAAATTGGTTATATACGAGAAAACTTCCAAATTTTCGGAAAAACATAACATCAAATTATATATTTTACATGCAGGGCGGGCAAAACATTGAATGTGAGACTTTACAATCTTTACTGGAATACCATCCGGACCAATAGTCAATTTATTCTTGAGTTTTTTTGATGCTGATATAATCATTTCCTCTGTAATTTTTTTTCAAATGCAGAGTTTGATTAAAGTACACATTCTTGTGAGGTTTACTATTTGCATTATTGGCAGAACTATCATTAACATACACATCCCTGAAGATTACGGCAAAGGAGTCAACAATATCCTTAGGACTTTTCAAAGTTTTTCCGCTGAAATACATTTCTCCGGGTATTCGAGTTACGTTTTATTTTCGAATTAATAGACTTCCAAAAACTGTGAGGATCCCCCTTGTTAAGGATCAATAATTATTATATTCGCATCCACAGATCCGTCACTGTAAAAATGCATTTATTTTATATTTCCATCACGCATGCAGCGAAAGAATCTCGACATATGTTGACGGAGATTGAGATAATGTGAATTAGGCAGATTGTATTCGACTTTGACAACGAATAAATATCATTGTTAATTAAAAAGTCTTTCTTCCTGCTTTCCAAGAAATTACGATCTAATAAACAACTTATACAGTCCACTTCTCACTGAAAATGGATGATAAATAAAGTCCATTGCTAACAATAGTGGTCCAGTCGTGCCGAATTTTGAATATCGCTTTGGATTCACGGAATTTTCAACGACGATTTCAAGACAGTCATATGGTCAATTAGTCTGTCAATTAATCAACCGATCAGCGAATTAATTGGATTGGTGAGATTCATATTTTCATCTGCTTGTTGGTTTCGTCGGAAATATCACACCTAGAAACAAAGAGCCATATTCTTCATGCTGTTTTACTAATTTCCTGAGCATTAATTTACCTGATGCCCTAAGGCGAAAGGAAACATAATTTTGGAGAATTCGTCAAGAAGTTTATCTTATCATCGGCCATAAGGTAACCAACTTTCCATCATCGTTTCAGGAATTCTGTCTTTCACATTCTTGGAAGAAAATAATGCAGTGAATAACTTAATTTAAATCCTTGAATATTCACTTGTTGCAGAACTCTGTATGTTTTTTCTACTCGTTGCTGGACATTGGAAAGATTTGCTTTCACTTGTCAAACCATATATTTCATCATTTTCATTGTTTATCTTGAATATTTACGATTGTAATGCCACATATGATTTGAATTTTCATGATAGATAGTATCTGAATTACGCTCTTATTCTTCGAATATTCTAAATAGCTTGGAATTTTCTTTTGCTTGTTTCATATTTGCTTTGAAATTTTCAACTTTCTTATAATTGCTGCAAATTGATTGATTTTATATTGCTTTTGTTAGGCTGAGTTTTCTGGTGCTGCTTTTGCTTTGCTTCATTTGATCTTTCTGCTTTTCATATTCCTATTATCCGTTTATTGAACAAAATGGCTGATTTATTGATCGAGCAACAATCTATATCTGCTAGAATAGCGAGGTCTTACACAAATTTCAAAAAAGATGGTGCCTCAAAAATGACACTGAGTAATTGCAAAACCCGAATGGAAAACTTAGATAAAATTTGGTTAAAGTTCGAAACAAACCATTATCAGATCTTGCGTGAAATCAGTGATGAAATTAAAAAATCCAGTTATTTCAAACAAAATGAATTTGACATTGCTGAACAATCCTACTTAGAAAGACGCTCTGAATTTCAATCCTTTCTAGACTCTCTTCCAAAGTCAAATGCACCAGAAGTGAAATCTGAAAACGTTAAACTCGATGACTCAGAAAAATTGCCACCAATTTCTTTACCTAAGTTCAAGGGCAATTTTAATGAATGGGAATCCTTTCGAGATCTTTTCACTACGTTGGTTGTAAAAAAAACCAATATATCTAATGTCACAAAATTGCATCATCTGAAATTAAGCTTAGAGGGAGATGCAGCTCGCCTCGTCAGCAGTTTCGCGATTACTGAAGAGAACTTTGCTATTGCATGGAAAAAGTTGACAGATAGATATGAAAACAAACGTCGCCTTGTTACATCTCATTTATCCTCAATTTTTGCAATGAAAGCGATGAAGAAGGAATCTTCCTTCGAAGTTAAGAAAATAATTTCCGGCATCAGCACCCCGTTAGCAGCACTTGAGGTGCTCAAGCGTCCTGTCAACACTTGGGATGATATTTTGGTATATCATGTTGTTTCTCTATTAGATTCAGAAACGCGCAAACAATGGGAAAAACATTTAGGTAACGTTTCGAGCTCCTTGGAACCCCCAACTTTTGCTTCATTGATGACCTTTTTGGAAAATCAAGTTACTGTTCTGGAAGCATTAGAGGATAGCAATAAAACTTTCTCCAATTCTAACCATTCTTCTCCACCTAAAAATTCAAAACCAATTTTGTTTTCTAATACCAGAGTACATCAAGTGGTGAGTCAGTCAAATAAGTGTCTCTTGTGTAATGAAAATCACTTCTTCATGTACTGTGATAGTTATAAGAAGAAAAGCCCTAAGCAACGTAAAGAATTTGTTCTCAATCAGAAACGTTGTCTAAACTGCCTTGCTAACCATAATATTAAGAATTGCACTTCTAAGAAACGTTGTCAGATTTGTCAATGTAAACATCATTCTTCTCTTCATACTGAAAACGATACAATTAACTCAGTTCCTACAAGCTTGCAATTGAATGATAACCACGAACATTCTGGTCCTTCTACTTCGCAATCAATAAATTGCTCCATTGCCAAAAACATAACTATTAATCAATGTAGAGTTCCAAATACCGTCTTACTTTCTACGGCTATGGTGAAAGTCTGTTCTGATGATGATAATGTAATTATTGCTAGGGCTCTGATAGATCAGGGTTCTCAAGCTTCCTTTATTTCTGAAACTTTATATCAAAGACTCAACTTGAAGTGTCAACCAGTTAATTTGCCAATTTCGGGTGTTGGAGAAAGAAAACATTACACTTGTCGCAAATTAGTAACTTTTACTCTGAAACCTCGGTTCAACTCAGACTTTTGTTGCTCAGTTCAAGCTTTTGTTATTCCTAGAATAACATCTTATGCACCTAATCTCGATAATAGTGAAATTGCCTTTTCACACATAAATCATCTTGTTCTTGCTGATCCCTATTTTGCTAACAGGGGACAAATAGAAATACTATTGGGTTCATCTATACATGCGAGAATTATTGAGGGTGAAATTGTACGTGGTGAACCAAGTGAGCCAGTAGCTATGAAGACAGCTCTTGGGTGGATTGTATCAGGGAACACGCCAAATTCATGTTTCGAGTGCTCGCCTTCGGTTCTGCAGGTTTCTGATGATCAGATGAAGGTGAGAGATCTTTTATCTCAATTTTTTGCATTGGAGGAATTCACCGAAATTGAAAGACATCTTACTCCTGATGAAACTGCAACCGAAACATTTTTTGCTAATACTTGTTCTCGTGCGCCAGATGGTCGCTATATAGTTAAATTGCCATTCAAGATAGATGACAAGTCTATGTTGAGCTTTCCTGGTATATATGATATTGCTAAAAGATCTTTGGAACGAATGGAGCGAAAATTTGAAAAAGATCCTGAATTTGGTCGTCTTTATAGGGAATTTATGCAAAACTATATAGACTCAAACCATATGAAGAGAGTGAGTGAAGACGATCTTGCTGATGTTCGTTACTTCTTGCCCCATCATGGGATCCTGAAACGAAGTAACTCCATGGCTAAACTGCGAACTGTGTTCAATGGCTCTGCTAAAGCATTGAATGATTGTTCAATAAATGATCATCTTTATTCTGGTCCTAATTTGTTGCCCGATTTAACTTCGTTAATTCTGCGTTGGAGAAAATACGAATTCGTTTTTGTTACAGATATCCAACAAATGTTTCGTCAAATTCTGATCCATCCCAGCGATCAAGTCTTTCAGTGTATACTCTGGAGGTTCAATTCGAATGAACCAATAAGAATTTGGCAGCTTCAAACGGTGACATATGGTATGGTCTCTAGCCCTTTCTTAGCTATTAGGGTTACTAGACAGCTGGCCAAGGATGAACAACATCTTTTCCCATTAGGTGCAAGTATTTTGCAAGATGAGACTTACATGGATGACACACTTTCAGGAGGTTATACGCTACAGGAAGCCTTACTCAAGCAAAAACAGCTTATTGATATTTGTAGCTCTGGTGGCTTTGCTTTACATAAATGGTTAGCTAATGACAATAATCTCTTATATAACGTTTATGATTGTGAGGGATCAAACTCTCAGTCCTACAGTTTTACTGATAATAGTTCATTCAGTATTCTCGGTCTCGGTTGGAATCCAGAAACAGATAGTTTTATATTCAGAGTCGGAAGTACCTCTGACTGCGACGATATGAATATCACTAAGAGGGTTATTCTTTCTAAAATAGCCAAACTATTTGATCCTCTTGGTTGGCTTTCCCCTGTGATTGTCACAGCAAAGATTTTCATGCAACAGCTTTGGATTAATAAAATCGATTGGGATGACAAGTTGGATACTGACATGACCAGGCAATGGCTGTGTTGGTACCGAGATCTCTGCGTTCTAAATGGTCTCAAACTCAATCGCTGGTTGGGTTATAATCCTGATGCTAACCTCTGCGAGATCCACGGTTTTGCTGATTCTTCAAAACTTGCTTATGGAGCTGTGGTGTATCTTCGTATTATCAGTGGAAATGAGGTTGTAGTGAATTTACTTCAAGCTAAAACAAAAGTGTCTCCTATAAAACCCTTACTTACTATCCCCAGGTTGGTGTTGTGTGCAGCTACTCTGCTAGCTAAACTTTCTCGAAGAGTTGTTGATGCTTTACACATAAAAAACTGTAACGTACATCTGTGGTCCGATTCCACTGATGTCTTGTTTTGGCTGAATGATCATCCTTCACGTTGGCCGATATTCATTGCGAATCGGTGCTCCAAAATACATACTTTGGTTCCTGAAGCTTCTTGGAGACATGTCAGAGGAATTGAAAATCCAGCTGATTGTATTTCTCGAGGTCTGAAGCCAAGTGACTTGCTTAACTATCAGTTATGGTGGCAAGGTCCTAAATGACTGTCTAGAGATAATGAACCATTTGCAACCCCCTCTCAAAATTCAGTTGAGAGTCTCCACGCATCGCTAATTAATAATCATAGCTTCACCTCTACTTTGGTATCATATCATCCTAAACCAGTTTGGGATCTACTTGAGAGATTTTCAAGTGTACAGAAACTCTTGAGAGTTACAGCTCATATTTTACGATTTCTCAGTAAATTGGTGGACAAAGTCAACTTGTCTCACAAGTGCACAATGTTTTCATTCAGTTGGTTCAAAAACGTTCAGACTTCTTATAACTTAGAATTGAACACTCATGAATTGAACAGGTCTCGTCTAGCATGGGTTTATTTAGTGCAACAATCTTATTATTCGAAAGAGATCAAATTGCTGAGAGAAAGTTGCCCAATACAAAAAAATAGCAAAATTTTGAGGTTGGACCCCTTTCTGAGTGAGAGTTTGATCAGAGTGGGTGGTCGACTGCAGAACTCATTTCTGGAATTTGAAGAAATGCATCCTATGATTTTGCCATTTGAATCGCCATTATCATCACTTCTTGTTAAATTTTACCATTCTAAAACTTTGCATGGTGGTGTTAAATTAACACTTGCCACACTAAGAAGAGACTTTTGGATAGTTCGTGGACGACAGCTGGTGAAAAGCATAATTCATAAATGTCATTCTTGCTTGAGATACAGAAAAAGCGCAATGTATCAGAAGTTGGGCAATTTACCCGAGTTTCGAACTCGACCTAGCCGTCCTTTTCTTAAGGCTGGTGTGGATTACGCCGGGCCTTACAACATAAGAGCTTCTCCTGGTCGAGGCCAAAAAACCTATAAAGGATATATTGCCTTATTCATTTGCTTAAGCACACGTTCTGTACATCTAGAGTTGGTCTCTGGTTACTCATCCAAAGAATTCATTGCTGCCTTCAGAAGGTTCACTTCTAGGCGTGGATTTTGCTCCGATATTTATAGTGATCGTGGGACAACCTTTGTTGGAGCGGATAAAGAACTTAGGGAATTATTTGAGAAATCTACTACCTTCATAGATACTATTTTTAGAACTCTTGTTGCTGAAGGGACCAACTGGCATTTCAATCCGCCCGCTGCTCCCCATTTTGGAGGAATATGGGAGGCTGCAGTCAAGTCTGCCAAACACCATCTGCGACGAGTTGTAGCCTCGCATACTCTGACATTCGAAGAATTTTACACACTGCTGACGCAGGTCGAAGCCTGCTTGAACTCTAGACCTTTAACGAGCTTGTACGATGATATTAGTGACATACAGCCGCTTACTCCGGCACATTTTTTAATAAATGCACCTTCTTTCATCGTTCCTGAACCTTCTTGTTCAGATTTCAAAATTTCTCCTTCTGAGAGATGGAAAATTGTTCAGCAAATGCTTGCTCATTGGTGGAAACAATGGTCTCGAGAATATCTGCAGTCACTTCAAGTTAGAAATAAATGGCAGTTCAATCAGCCTTCGCTTCAATCGAATGACCTTGTTTTGATTACAGCTGAAAATACTCCCCCCGCCAAGTGGCCTTTGGCACGAGTTGTAGAAGTATTTCGTGGTAAAGATGACTTGGTTCGCGTAGTAAAATTACGAACCGCTACCACCGTCTTAGAACGTCCTGTTCATAAGTTGATTTTGTTGTCAAAAGCAGTGCCTGAAAGCGATGCCTCTTAGTATATTGATTTTTTGATGTATCTTTGTATTCACAGCTATTTTCATTTGGATATTTGTGTTGACTACAATTTCTTTTTGCCTCTCATGCCCTTATTCTCATTTATTTTCGATTTGTCTGATATGCTGTGTGTATTAGCATTAGTATAGCTTTGTCATTTTACGCATATAAAATGAAGTGGGTGGAATGTTAAGGATCAATAATTATTATATTCGCATCCACAGATCCGTCACTGTAAAAATGCATTTATTTTATATTTCCATCACGCATGCAGCGAAAGAATCTCGACATATGTTGACGGAGATTGAGATAATGTGAATTAGGCAGATTGTATTCGACTTTGACAACGAATAAATATCATTGTTAATTAAAAAGTCTTTCTTCCTGCTTTCCAAGAAATTACGATCTAATAAACAACTTATACAGTCCACTTCTCACTGAAAATGGATGATAAATAAAGTCCATTGCTAACACCCCTTCAAATCATTTTCCGATTTTTGTACAAACTCCCTATAATAGGACCGAACACCATCTTTAACTGAACGTCTTAAACATCTAAAGCGCTCAAGATAAAAGTGTGACTTGTATTTTTCATACATTTTGAGATAGTGATCCTTAGTTCTAATATTTTGTATCAAACTATTAGAATACCATGGTGGATATTTGCGAGGACAAGTTTTCTTCAGTGGAATACATTTAGCGATAATATATTTATATAATATATTTTAATGTATTAGGTGTATTAGGTGTATTAATATAATAATAATATTGAACAATATCTTTAAAAATATTAGTAGCATTATCTACATTTTCGATATAACCCAATAATTGTTCCCAGTCCACTTAATTTAACACGTTGAGCGCCATCAAAATATCGATATATTTTCTTGTGGGGCCAAATTTTTTTTGTCGATATTTTGTTTTGCTCTTATATCATATAGATAATCCCTTTGATCAGATTTTCCCTAAAAGTGCAATATCGCCTGATATCAAGAATATTGATGAGCGGTCCCACGGGACCGCTCTGGTCCTCAGAAGAATAGAAACGCACAGCAGAGGCGGTACAGGTGAAATTTGTCGAGTCAAATCTCCTTATTGTAACCATAACAACACCTCTTCAATTTTTTTTCGAATAAAAATTCGAAAAAAAATACTACTAAAAAGTAGTCGTAAATTCCAAAACAGCGGTCCCTACGGACCGCCGTGGTCCTACAAGTGAGACTATCAGCGGTCCCTACGGACCGCTGTGGCGCTCAACGTGTTAATAGTTGACAAAAGTTCTGCACATTCAACTTATGAAAATCATATCTTTTGGAATTTGAGGAGAAGTTTTTGATATCAGGTGGGCAGAGCGGCAGCTTTACGACGAGCCCCGGATGATGTGGATCAATTGGCACTAGAGGATCTTCATCAAGTTGCCCTTTGCAAGTAGATCCTTCAGATGATAGAACCAAGTCAAGTCACAAAATTCAAGAAAAGTGCTGAAACGGTCAGTCAAACTGATACAAAAAATCGCGACACAATAGCCAACAGGCCAGATTCAAATTCCCCAGACTAATTGTTGTACGAGGATGTATTGATATCTCGTTAGCCTAGACCAGTTCCATGCATAAAAAAAATATTGCGTTACCATAGCAACGAACGATAACTCATTAGAAGTGTCAGTGTGAAGTTTGAGGTCAAAAAAGTAAACCGGAGTTACGCTATAAATTAAAACAAAGATGTCCACCGAAATTGTGAAAATCTAAAAATTGGAGTATCGAGCCATCATCAAGCTTCTGTATTTAAAAGGGTTTAGAGGTAAGCAGGTTTACGAAGATATGCTTAGTACCCTTGGTGATCAATGTCCTTCGTATGCGACCGTGAAAAATTGGACTGCAAGCTTCAAAAGAGGTAAGTTTTCAATTGAAGATGATGACCGATCGGGAAGGCCATTTCTTTCATGACATGATTTTACAGACCATCGAATTCGGCTTAAACAGATATCTGAAGCACTGAATATTTCATACGAACGCGTATAGTTCAATTCGGACCTGAGAAAAATTGCTGCAAAATGGATCACCCAAATGTTTGAATGTTGACCAAAAGCGTGCAAAGGTAGAAGCATCGCGTTCGATCTGTGCTCGATTTAAAAAGTAGACTTCTTAAACCGAATTGTTACTATGGATGATACTTGGGTACATTTCTACGATCCAGAAACAAAGCATAACCGGAGATTAATATTCGACATTACTGACCACTCTACGGGACAAAATTAAAGAGAAAAGACGCGGAAAGCTGTCCAAAGGTGCTTTGTTTCTGCAGTACAACGCCCCTACACACAAATCTCATGTTAGCCATGCAAAAAATTCGTGATTTATGGTTTGAATTACTAGAACTCCCCCCTTATTCAGCAGATTTGTCTCCATCCGACTATCATCTCTTTCCTCAACTGAAAAAAAGTTTAAAAGGTCGTAAATTTCCATCGGACGTAGGTAATGAGAGTTGTGGAGGTCTGGTTTGTAGAGCAAGGAGAAATATTTTTTTTTTAAGGACTGGAGACGTTTCAGGTTCGCTGGAATAAATGTATCCAATTAAGAGGAGAATATGTTGAGTAGTAAAATATTTTGACATTGAAATTTTGTTTGGTTCTATAGTATATAGAATTTTTCAATAAATCCTCGCATAGTTACTTTCATAGAAGAGTACAGTTCCGGATGGAAGAGGCCTAGGCACTGCTTGCACTCAACATTTTTAACACACTTGTTATGGCTCCTCTACACTACTCGCGAAGTTGAACGAAGTTGAACGAATACGATAGTGTATAGAGGCACTTCTGTTTACCTCGTCAAACTTTACTTCTACTTACTTCGCCAAACTTTCTAGAGTACATCGCCGAGGAACTTCGCGAGTAGTGTAGAGGAGCCATTACAATGAACACAGATTCATGCTACTTTATTTGAAGCTCCGGTATCGTGGCGTGTAAAGCGGCCCACAGACGAGCAACTTAGTTGACAACTATGTTGCCAACAAGGTTGTAAACCAAACGAGGGTGGAAATAGCGGTTGTCGACCAGGTTGCAAACATCATTTCAGTAGAAGTTTTCGTCGAGTGAACTAGTCGGTTGAGTCGGAGGAATTATCAGAAAATGGAGGAAGATCTTTTATTATATATAATAATAAACGAGTTATGCGACGATGAAATGCAGCACACTTCTAAGAAGAGAATAATTTGGGCAAAAGAGTGGTACCAAAATCGGGCTAAGTTTTCCCATTCCAGTCTAATGAAAGAATTACGTATCGATTACGACGATTTTAAAAATTTCCTAAGAATGGATGGCAAAACATATGATGAATTGTTAAATAAAGTGCGACCATATATTGAAAAGCAGGACACAGTTATGAGGAAGGCTATAACTACAAATGAACGGCTTTCTGCTACCCTGCGATTTTTAGCAAGTGGACAGAGTTTTGAGGATTTGAAATTCCTTACTGCTATTTCACCCCAAAGTCTTGGAACACCCTTTTCTTTAAACTATCAATGTGCGCATTTGGATCGATTTTTTTATATACTTCCAAAAGTGTGTCCCACCCTCTATTTTATTTATTCCGATCTTTAAATACATCGGACTTCCCTTTCCATAATTCGGGCAGATCTCTCAAACATTCGAAAAAATCCGCCCAATCTGGTATATTTGGAATATTGCTCATGTTTTATGTATATATTTTACGTTCACGCGTGCGTTGAATTCAGAAACGATGAGATCTTCCCTCTACTCGTCGACAGCTCCAACTGATGTTGCCATGCGCGTTGCTGATTACCCCCACAGACGCTGCAATTTTGTCACCAACATCGGACTCCGCCCATCGAATATCAAACCGATTTGATCTTACAGCAACCTAGTTGTCAACTTGGAATATCAACCACCAACCGGCCCACAGACGTTCAACTTGGTTGTCAACACGGCAAATATTGTACAGATCACAGAGAAATGTCGTGACCATATTCAGCTAACAGGAAATAAAAGATGGAATAATCAGGAAATTCATATCGTACCTTCAAATACGTGTGGTTACTTCAAGGTATGAAAATACCATAACAACTCAAAATATTGATATTTCTGTTCATAAAAATTGCTAACTCGAAATGATTCCATATAAATTGCGAATCCTTACCTGCCATTTTCTGTAAAAACGGTTCCATAAGTGATTTTGATTGTTTTCTACCCCCGGGCATCTTATACAATTCTCAATTTGATATCTTGAAGGTCGTACGGCGAAAATTGATTGATAAATGGGGCAGCCGTTATACACAGTGTTATAAAATTTTGAAATACTTGGTATGAGTTTTATGAGCGAGTGACAGATATACATGACAACCTTCTTCTTTTTCATTTCATTCGATCTTTTTTCTAGATCCTGGAATTCGCGGATAATATTGTTGACCAAGGGAGTTTAATAAACAAATAGAAACCAAATAAACAATAAACATCGACCTATTCTGGAGAAATTTGGCACAGAAAAACACCGCGATATATTCATGACTAGGTAATAGGCACCTTTACACTAACGATCTTTCCTGCGCGACTATAACGCCCCGTGCCAATCGCTTGCGAAAGAATGCTAGTGTAAGGGCAAATCATTCGCCCGGTTTTTGGACGTATAAAAACTCGCGAGCGACTAGCCCGAGTTTGTTTGGATTCGGGGCGTTTGTGTATTCGCGCGGGTTTCTACTATACTAATTTCCTGATATCTTCAAAGATTAAGCTTTGAAGGTCCCTTTATAAGCTGAAAGATAATTTTTTCGACCCAATCATGAAGTATGCCATGAAGGTTAACATAGCTGCACAAGTAATGAGTAGAATTGTGTCAGCATATGTGTACTCGATGATAAGTCATCTTTATATTTTTTCATCGAATATCAATTTTTAGGAGCAATGCAACAGGAGTGTATTGCTACAGCCTCATTCCTGATGGAAGTGGATACGCTGTTCGATAGTCTTAATGGGAACACCAACCAGTCAGGAAAGGAGCTGAAATGTAATATTAGTGAAAACTCTCCTCATATTGAATATTGGCAAAAAGCTTTGCAAATGGCGAGTGTTGGAAATTTAAAAGGCTTTCAAAAATCGGGCAGGTCAAGCAAAGTACACCACCATCTCAAATGGGTTGGATTACATCTCTGAATGCTATCAGGGGAATCTGGGCATATGTGCATTCTGAAGGATTTACAGTATTGCGTCAAGGTCTTCAAATCAAGATCCTTTAGAGAACCTATTAACTAATATTACATTTCAACTCCTTTCCTGACTGGTTGGTGTTCCCATTGAAATTATCGAACAGCGTAGGTATGCACTTCCATCAGGAATGAGGTTGTAGCAATACACTCCTATTGCATTGCTCCTAAAAATTTATATTCGATGAAAAAATATAGTTATGAATAACGTATCCAGAAGTCTATTTTTAAAAAGAACTTATTTTTTTTTGGGTTGCCAATGATAATTAAAGGACAACTCAATAGAAAGGATATCGTTTCTATTCGTACAAAGAACAAGCAAATGAATCTATTTAACGCTAGACATCAACTAACTACTATTCAAATTATGAAAAACGGAAAGAGTCACAATCGGTGGTCACGCCAGTCGTCTTCAAGGAATCCTGGGTTTCGGGTTCCGATGCGATTCCGCGCTTCTTGTGGGAAACGGTCTCGTAACAATATAAAGATGAATTTGAAATTAATCGCACCATTTTTTATCATCGAGTACACATATGCTGACACAGTTCTACTCATTACTTGTGCAGCTATGTTAACCTTCATGGCATACTTCATGATTGGGTCAAAAAAATTATCTTTCAGCTTATGAAGGGACCTGAAGACATAAGGAGATGCCTTGTCATGCTCATAAGCCACACGAACATGCGAGAATTTAGCCTCCATAGTTGTAACGCTTTCTTCCATTTGAACGTTCAGAAATACATTGTATTTCCGGAATAAAGCATAAGTACGCTTTAACAAATGAGGGACATCGTACATAATAAAATTTTTTTTGGCTCCATATATAAAATATGGTTTTTGAGTTGTCACACCCAATTCTTTCAGGCACTTGACATTGTTAACACCCATATCACAAATGGTTGCAACAATGTCTAATTTTGCTACGTTTGTAACAGCTTTGATGACATCAAATAGACAATTTCTAAGAATTTCTGAACTGCAACTCTTGTGGGTAAAGTAATACGCTATAAGTTGCTTCCATTTGCGGTTTAGCCCCACAAGCATAAAGGCTAGAACTTTTCTGGCAGTCTGTTTTCTACTTCTTTCTCCTCCAAAGTGCTCAAAGCCAATGATTTTCTTCTGGCCCTTATCATAGTACAAATTTTCTTTGATGTCCATTTCATCGGAGAGCAACACGCAACAGCGATCAAGGTCCTCTTTTATATTTTCATTTATATGCTCAAAAATGTTTTTATTTATTCCAGCATTCAATGGCACCTTTTTGAGCAAGTTCAATACAGTGTTACGTGAAGGAAGCGCAACAAAGGAGCTCAGCAATTTGTAGCATCTGGGACTTTTCTTCAATAATAATAGAGACATAATTTTATCGTCTAAAGTCCATCTTCTGCCTCTTGTACCCTTCACTTTCGAACATCTCAATTGAGACATCATGAAGTTCCAGGCTGTTTTAGGCATGTTTTTATATAAATTTCGAACCTCTGAGACACCAGACAACTCTAAAACACTCCTCAAAGTTTTAGACTTTTGCATACATTGTTTTTTGAGTTTCCGTAAGTGGTCCTCTTCTTGCTGGATGATTTTCACCAATTTCTTTTTCCTGGGTGAAGTGTGTGTCATGGAGAAATTTTCTATATGTCTGAAAATTCTGCCTTTTCGTTTGAGTGTTTGTGGCTGATCCAACTGCATACTATGAGAGGACCCCACTGCATCTAAAAGCAATGTGAACTTCAATTTTTATATACCTACAGTTTTTGAGAATTTTCAATTCCTCTCATATTAAAATATTCTTGATAACAGAGGTGCATACAAACAAAGGAAAAAGGCCCAAAGTTTATTTTGAATCGGGGCGCTGTATACACTAGAGAGCCGGTCCTGATTTAAAACATACCTGATTTAATAATATTGGGGATATCTGATTCGACTGGCATATCATTGCTACTTTCAGATACAGTAAATCTGCGTTCTTCACATTTTTCTGGCGTTGCAGAAGTCGAAGCGAGTGATTTATTGAAGAACTGCATTGGAACTCCATCTCTGAGCAGTCCATGATTTATAGAATCTGTGTATGACTCTATAGTGAGATGTTTAGAGCATATTCTATAATTTCGGAGATTCTCTCCCATGAATCTCATTCCTAGTTTTTCTTGCCAGATTTCTGATCTGAAAATATAAAAAACAACATTGTATTCACAGTTATCATTGGTATAAATATCTTCAACTTACTTGTTAATATTAGTTGGAAAACGATGCATTTTTGGTACTTCATCTTCTCCAGCTCCACAAATAAAACATTTAACCATTTTAATAAAATAATTTGTCATAAACAAAGTCGCACAAAATTCAAATTTCAAACCACTGTCACTCAGTTGACGCATGTGTAGCTGTATTCTGTGTTGCCACAAGTATTTGCACGTGGACTGATGAACATGGAATAGCGCTTTCGCCATTGGAAACGGAACATTGATTTTGTTAATTATATCGCAATGGCAGTTTATATTTTATTATTTATACATTTGGCAACGCCAGCAAAACCGTATGCAGCGCCTCTACATTCAGAGCCGTTGATGTAGACAAAGATAGATTTATGTTATTTTCAGTGAAATAGACAAAGATGATTGACATAGTCTGAATCGGACAAATTTAGTGAAGGAGTTGACCGTCTCTAAAGCCGCGTACACATCTGAGCAAAACAGCCGAATGAGCACATCGTGCCGAATGAGCATTCAGATATGGACGGACAAAACACACCGCACCGAACGCGCACATGTTACGCGGAGCCGATCCACAATTTGTCGATCCATCAAAGAAAATTCGTGCTCAGTGTGGACGGGTTTAGTTGTCATCTTTGCCTTGAACCGAACGCGCACATTTGAATATGGATTTCTCGCAAGAAGCGTGTTTGAATTTAATAAAATAGCATGAAAACCGCCCATTTTTGTCGCCCTCACTTTGAATGTCGTGCAATAAAAAAGTGCTGTTGAGTCTACGGTCTCGACTTCTTTGTAGATATAATTGTGAAGACCATCTAGTACGCCATCGTCCCTTCTTCTTTAGCAACTCGTACAGAATTATGAAAAAGGCACTAGCAAAACCCAAGTTTTCCATCCTTAGAACATAGAATACATAGAATGATTCCTTTTTTCTAAGTTTCCAGTTCGTGAGCACTGAACTGACACATCCGTTGGAGCGGCTCCGAACACATGCTCATGCTGTTCGTGCGTCGGAAAGAAAAATTGTCCGCATAAACGCTCATTCGTTGCGGCGCGCTCATTCGGCTATTTTGCTCAGATACGCGCCTTTAGATGTCTAAAGCCGCGTACACATCTGAGCAAAACAGACGAATGAGCATATCGCGCCGAATGAGCATTCAGATGTGGACGGACAAAACACACCGCACCGAACGCGCACATGTTACGCGGAGCCGATCCGCAATTTGTCGGTCCATCAAAGAAAATTCGTGCTCAGTGTGGACGGGTTTAGTTGACATCTTTTCCTCGAACCGAACGCACACATTTGAATATGAATTTCTCGCAAGAAACATGTTTGAATTTAATGAAATAGTATGAAAATCGCCCAATTTTGCCGCCCTCACTTTGAATGTCGTGCAATAAAAGAGTACTCTTGAGGCTACGGTCTCGACTTCTTTGTAGATATAATTTTGAAGACCATCTAGTACGACGTCGTCTCTTCTTCTTTAGCAACTCGTACAGAATTATGAAAGAGGCACTAGCACAACCCAAGTTTTCCATCCTTAAAACATAAAATGATTTCTTTTTTTCTAAGTTTCCATCGTTTACGTTCGTAAGCACTGAACTGACACATCGGTTGGAGCAGCTCCGAACACATGTTCATGCTGTTCGTGCGTCGGAAAGAAAAATTGTCCGCATAAACGCTCATTCGGTGCGGCGTGCTCATTCGGCTATTTCGCTCAGATGTATACGCGCCTTAAAACGGTGGTGTGTGCACTTGTCACTTTTTGAAAGCATCAACATTTCAGAAAATCGGCGATATGGGATCACTTTCGTGGCGGCGCCACCATGTCATTTGTTTCGTTCTATCCTTGTTCTACCAAAGGAAGTTCAATGATACTCTCTCGTTTTATTTTGTTTTGCGTTGATATCGAATATCGATCAACGTGTGAAAAAAATGAACTGTCAGCTGTTAAGGATTATTTGTGATTTACAGTTTAATTTTC
The DNA here is from genome assembly GCF_907165205.1 of Coccinella septempunctata. Lineage (NCBI taxonomy): Eukaryota > Metazoa > Arthropoda > Insecta > Coleoptera > Coccinellidae > Coccinella > Coccinella septempunctata. Next base: position 32,072,402 of record NC_058189.1, on the reverse strand, counting down.
GTTGTAAAAACAAATCTGTCAATATTCCAACACTATCGAATAAGGGTTAGAAGGAGTATTTACTGTTCTTCAAGATCATTTCCGTTTGACAACTCGAATTCGTGAGGGAGGTAATTCAATATGATTTCAATAAAACACAGTTGATTGGCAAATATCCAATATATATTCAGTTGACGGAAAGGGAATTTTCACTATATCTACTCAGGAAGAATATTTGAAGAACAGACTCGAATGGATTTATGTATTTCTGATTCTCAATACATGCTCACAATTCACATTACGTATTTCCAATACAGTTTCTTCAAAATATTGCTGAAGTTGCCATAAAACTTAGCTATATCTGTCCCGAATGTTCGTTCATCTGATTTGGTTCTGCCTAAAATTCCAACAACAGCGAATTATTAGCTGTAGTTCTTGATTGTCCATACAGAAAACTGAACTTACTGAACGACAAGTTGAATAAATGAATGTTCTACACCCTTTTCTCGAAACAAATACATTTTCACACACCAATAATCGCTTATAAATACAACATATTCGTAAGTCGTAGGAAAGTACTCGAATAATTTTTGAATATCAATTGACAATGCTTTGTCAAATACTAAACAGAGCTACCTACAGTGGGAAAAACGAAACTGATCCCAAAGATTATAGAGTAGAAAGGTGGGAAACGAGGCGACTGAAGCGATTTGAGCCCCACCTCTGTGTCAAGGGTGTTTTCAAGACGCTAGGACTGGTTAAAATATTAATTTAAGTGCCATTTGGTGGAAATATATGAAATTTTGATTGATTTCAGACGTCCATTATGATCAAAGAGGTTTTGAATGTTTTGATTCTCGTATCGCTTTTCGTTTATCTAGCTCGTTCTAGTTGCTGATTATTGAATTTTTTTGTCTTATTTCTTGGTGAAAACAACAAAATATTGTTCGAAAATTATTGAATGGTAAAGAACGGTGGATCAAAATAAATAATAAAATGTATTTTACGAGATTAAGTTTTACACTCAACTAAGGAAAATGGAAGCGTAAGTACTAAAAGTCGTAATATGTGAATCGGTCATTCATTGATTCTAATTTTCAGTGCTTCGAAGTGGATAAAATTCTCAGGTCTTGAAGACAATTACTTCCAGCAAACACTATTAACTACACCATGTGCAGTGAACATTTTACTACAGGTGAATTGAGAACTGTTCATTGACGTAAATTGTTGTATGCAGAAAGCATCCCTTGCATGAACGGCCTATATTAATGGGAAATTATTATCTTTATAGGTCCATTCAATCATTCTCAATTTCTAATCTTTCAATATATTCAGAAATGTTGAGGTTTAATTGATTTCCATTTTTTCCGAGTGACTGTCAAATTGTTGTTTAGAAAGTCAGAGTTATGAAACCTGTGAGGGTGGATACTCTTACAACTGATGAAACGGTTTTAACAAAGTTTATTCAAAAATATATTTCCATACACTGGTGAATTACACAAAATGGCCGATAGTCGCTTGAAGCTATTAATAGTGAGAGTAGCCTTTATCTATTCGCATTCCCGACAGAACTGGCTTCTGCACCATTAATAGCACGTGTACCTAACTTAGTTGCGCTTGCGCATTAGGCCGAACATAATATTAGTTGTCAGCAGGTTGCTTTATAGAAGTGTACTGGTCCCAAATCAACTTTGGTCAGCAGTTCTTACTTCAACACCCCCTCCCAAACTGAGGACCTGACAACTAATCAACAGAAAACTGAAAGTTCCATTTAACTGACTTCGATAAACTAAGAAATATAGAATATATATAAAGTATACAATAATAGATAGTATTTTATTTGAATTTATATAAATCAAGCCTTAAACCTACAACAGGATTATCAGTGGAACCATACCGAGCTGTTGCTGTGAGGCAATGGAATAGGGTTCCTTATAGCGAACCAACTGTCCTTAATATTTGGTATGGTATCAATACATTGTGTCCACGGACCGGAGACCCTTCCCACAAGTAATATTATACCATCATATCAACTGAAACTGATCAACAGATACATATGCCATAATGCATACATATCACATAGTCGATCAACATATAAATGACATGACTGATCACATACTTAGTATGTTCCATCATATCGGACTAACAAGATTAATTCATTACACACATATGTGGTCAGAATTTTGGATTTCGCATCTATCATTTCCAGGGACCGGAGACCCTTCCAAATCAAGACATCCAGGGACCGGATACATGACTCAAATGAACACTTCAACATGTATATTCATCAAAGTATATCTCCAGGGACCGAAGACCCTTCCAATATAACTCGAACAAATATGCAACAAATTTTGAGTATTATCAGATTATGTTTCCAGGAACGAAGAACCTTTCTACAATATAGGTACAGATAAAACACTCAACAGACATATTACCAAAGTACTTAAGGGATCGAAGATCCTTTCAAGATACTAAGATAAACAACAGAATTCATTATAAGAGTATGTTTGAGATCGAAGATCATTTATAACACTACTCAGATAAGGTATACATAATGACTGAAAAGAAAAAATTAATATTACTTAGGAAATGTTTGATCAAACAGAGCATGTTTTGAGTTTGTCGTTGACTTTTCTCATTTTCTTCCTATAATATTGAATCATTATGACTTATTACTTGGTTATCATCTTTTGCTTGGATTGGATATTTTCATGCAAATCAAACCTCATAGAATACAAGGTGATCACGAAACTTAGTGAGCTTTGCTGCATTCAATGTTTTTGTTAGAATGTCAGCAATCTGATCATTGGTATTGATCTTCACAATATTAATTTTCTTATCTCTTACGTGTTGACGAATCAATAAATATTTACGTTCCACATACTTCAAGCGGCTTTTACTTGTGCTAGCCAGACAGTTACGTCTTGCTGCTTCATTGTCTTCATATATATTAACTGGAAATGCTCTGAGACCCACAGTCTCTTCTAATAATTGTGCTAAAAATAGAATATCTTTAGTAGCATGAGTAAGTGCAATAAATTCCGCTTCTGCTGAACTTTGTGCTATTGTTGATTGAAGTTTTGAGCACCATACAACAGGATTACCAAATGCAAAAATCACAAAGCCTGTGGTCGACTTTCGACCACACTTATCACCTGAAAAATCTGCATCACAATAACATGACAAAATTGGAGATCCTACTGTGAATTTTAGACCTAACTGACTTGTACCTTTCAAATATCTGAAAACTCTTTTAACTAACGTCCAATGATACTGCTGTGGATTAGCTTGAAATCTAGCCAAATAACCTACGGCAAAGGATATATAAGGTCTTGTGAACATACTTAAATACAGTAGGGAACCTATAGCTTTCTTATACGGAAAATCTGCTTCATTCGTTACTTCCGGAACTTTATGATTTCCATGAGGAACTAAAGGAGTGTCAACTGAATTTGAGTTTTCCATTCGAAATTCATTCAACATTTCATTAACAAACTGTGTTTTATGAAGTAACAACTGATTACTGATTTTCTGATCTAGTGATTTCCAAACCAAGAAATTTTGTAGGAAAGCCAAATTGTTTTACCTTAAAACGTGACTTCAACATATTCACATTTTCCTGAATAAGGTTTCTACAACTACCTGTTATTAATAGATCATCAACATATACTAAAATCAAAATGATATTACTATCTTCCTTTTTCTTATATAAACATGGTTCTCGTAAATTTGATTCAAAACCAGAATCCTTCAGAAAATTATCAAGTGTCATAAACCAACATTTCGGTGCTAAAGATAATCCATAAAGAGCTTTTCGTAACTTCAATATTACCTTTGATTTATCAAGATTGATTCCTTCAGGAACACTTACATATTTTGGTCGATCAATTTCACCATGAAGAAATGCTGTTTTGACGTCCAACTGTTCAACATGCCAATTCCTAGAAACTGACAAAGCAAATAATAATTTAACAATTGATAGAGCTGGTGTAGGAGATGCAGTTTCCTCAGGAGTATACTTTTCAGTATCTTTGCATCCTACAACAACTAAACGAGCCTTACACACACCATTGTCCTCAACTCTGAATACCCATTTCAACGGAATACTTTTCATACCTTGTTTTCTTTCCACAATTTCCCAAACTTCATGTTGGTTTATAGCTTCAAGTTCGGACTGAATGGCAGTAATCCATTTACTACTTTCTGAACATGTCATTGCTTCCAGATATGTTTGAGGTGTTCTACTGGTCTGATAGATTTTTGTATCATATACAAAACCAAATGGATTCAAAATTGTGGCATCAACTGAAATTTGCGGCATATCAAGTCCACTGGTTTCATTGCCATCAAAATCATCTAGCTGGGATATTTCTTCATATTCTATCTCATTATTTATCTGAGAGCTAACTGAAATATTTTCGAACATATTTGTAGCACTTGTGTTATCAACAGAATTGTTGGAGCTACTCTGTACTGGAGTTGTAGTTCTTACAGAATCAGAGTTTTGTTCAACTGATTTCATTTCAACAGGATTGTTTGCAACTGATACAACAGAATTGCCAGTAGGTGGCACAACAGATATGTCCGTAATGAACGCAACAGAATTGCCTACAGAGGGCGTAACAGAAACGTTCTCACTGGACTCAACAGATTCAGACGAAACTGTTAATTCATCACTTGGGACTGATAACTTTGATTCATATGACTTGTAGGTCAACTCTTCATTTATTAGAACATTACAAGATGTAATAGTCTTACAGGTTTTAGGATCATACAACAAATAGCCAGTACCGGTATATCCTATTAAATACATTGTGCTAGATCTTGCATTCAACTTTTTACCTTTTGGAACATTTTCATTTCTAACTTCTGCCTGTGAACCGAAAATTCTTACATTTTGCAGATCGGCTTGTTTTCCATAGAGTTTTTCATATGGAGTCAAAAAGTCTAATGATGAATGAGGCGTACGATTGTATAGATAGCAAGCAGTCGAAAATGCAAAACCCCAGAAAGTATTTGACAAGCCTGATTCAAATAACAAGGCTCTAGCCCTTTCTTGGAGTGTTCTATTGAACCTTTCAGCAGTTCCATTATGCTCATGTTGATAAGGTTCTGCTAACTGAATTTGAATACCAAACTGATCGAGAACTTGTTGACAAGATTCGCTGATAAACTCTGTTCCATTATCACAACGTAATTTTCTGAATTGACCAGGACTAGGAAATAATGACTGAAGATAGTTCAAAGCAGACTTCAAAAACTTGAAAGTTTCAGACTTTTGTTTCATCAGGAAAATTTGTGCATATCTTGAATAATCATCTAGAACAATTAAAATATACTTTTTCTTAGTGTAATGTGTTGGCAGATTGACAGTTAATAGATCTGAATGAAGAATTTCACAAGCTCTAGTGGCTCGATCTCTTTCTTTTGCAAATGTTTTTCTGGTCATTTTTGCTTTAGAACAAATTGTACAATTACCAGTACTGAGATTATACGTGAGTTCTTTAACTCCTTGAACAACATTAGGTAATTTTCCTAAGTAAGAAGATGATATATGACCCATTCTACGATGCCACATACTATCTTCCTGAGCCAACATTTTTAACTGATTACGAGTAAATCTTTTACGTAATTTTCATGTTTCTCTTCTACTATTATTGACTTTCTTATTGGGTTTGATAACTGAGAGTTTCATTTTAAAACTAGAATTAACTTTCGAACTTAACTGTTTATTTATACTATCTTCTTTATTTACATTAATTTTGTTGATACTACTTGTATCACCAGGATTTACTCTTGCTGAAATTCGATAAACGCCATCCGATACAAAGAGCAGGGAGATCTTTCTTCTTAATTTTCTAGATAAAATAAATCCATTATTAGCATTTAGCACAAGACTTGTCCCAAACTGAATATTAAATGCACGGACACTGAGAATATTATCCCTTACTTCGGGGACATACTGAACATTAGCTAGATGTACAATGTGCGAACTGTTTCCAAACTGTACTAGTAATGGAAGTGTTCCCTGACCCATTGACATAGTGCTTTCAGTTTCCGATGCCAAAACAACAGATATCGGCTCTTTATAAGCCTGATAGTTCAACAAAATATTCTGTACATTCACTACTTGGTGAGATGCACCAGAATCAACTAGAAATGTTGCAAACATACTGAAATTATTCAAATCGAACAATGACTTACTAGATTTTTGATCTTTCAGTTTCCTACAGTCCTTCTTTTCATGTCCCTTCTTATGGCAGTAAAAGCAGAATCTCTCTGTGTTCACACATGTGTTTGACTTGTGGAACATCAAACCACATTTTCTACAACTTGCATCAAGCTTTTCAGCTGGTGTCATTTTCTTGATTTTCTCCAACTGATCCAGTGTGTAAGGACTCTTTTCTGCCCTTTTCTCTTTAAAATAAGCAGACCTCTTAGCTGGATACTTCTCCTTTTTTTGAACCATCCCTGTTTGTTCGATCAGACCTATTCTTGTTTTCTGCTTCCTTGAAATATTGGCTATTCGCCACCTCCAGAAAGGCATTCTTGACGAATTCATACGTCCTCGTTTCCTCTGGTAGTGTAGCCATTGTGGTGAAAAACGCCAAGAAACCATTAGCATCCTTGATTTTATGTAGAAAATATCCCACGATGATCTTCGGGTCCAACGGAAAGCCTAGTTCCTTGAATTCTTGAACTCCCTTTTCAAATTGTGAGACGAAGTTCACCGGGTTCATCTTCGGGTAAAATGTAATTTTTCCAAAATTGTCCAGTACTTCCACCATTTTTTGAACGTCATTTTTGCCGAACATTTGAATCAGTTTTTTGAAGGCTTCAGCTGCCGATTCTTCGTTTTCTATTACAGCTCTGGGAGCGTGCTGCAACGATGCTTCCAAGTATTGTAGGACTTGAGCGTTGTACATGTTTTTCTCTTCTACGCTCATGTTACACTCTGGTCCACCCATATTGTGTAGTAAAAATTGGGATCTTCCTAGGGCCTTATGTCACGCTCGACTCTTTGTTTCCATGAACGGAAATTGGAATGACCCCTCAGCTTGTCGCTGTTCTCAAATTGAGGTATTATGAAGGTGGGTATATTGACCTTCTCCACAGATTGTTCTGATATTGTGCTTCCAGTTGACGTTGCCAGAGGATTCAAGTTATTTATTTGCTCTGCCAACATCTTCACGAAATTGGTGTTCGTGAGCATCGCAAAAATGTTTTCTGGTACTCCCATCGTTGACCTTTCGCTTGCATCGGATTGGTCCATCTCGACCATCTCTTCTTGATTAAACATGCTTGTTGTTTTGATGTTGAACACGTGGTCTTCTAGTCTTCTGTTCAACACGTGGTCTTCTAGTCTTCTGTTTGTTAATTAATACGCACGCACATACACACATACACGCTGCTACCATGTGAGGGTAGATACTCTTACAACTGATGAAACGGTTTTAACAAAGTTTATTCAAAAATATATTTCCATACACTGGTGAATTACACAAAATGGCCGATAGTCGCTTGAAGCTATTAATAGTGAGAGTAGCCTTTATCTATTCGCATTCCCGACAGAACTGGCTTCTGCACCATTAATAGCACGTGTACCTAACTTAGTTGCGCTTGCGCATTAGGCCGAACATAATATTAGTTGTCAGCAGGTTGCTTTATAGAAGTGTACTGGTCCCAAATCAACTTTGGTCAGCAGTTCTTACTTCAACACCCCCTCCCAAACTGAGGACCTGACAACTAATCAACAGAAAACTGAAAGTTCCATTTAACTGACTTCGATAAACTAAGAAATATAGAATATATATAAAGTATACAATAATAGATAGTATTTTATTTGAATTTATATAAATCAAGCCTTAAATCTACAACAGGATTATCAGTGGAACCATACCGAGCTGTTGCTGTGAGGCAATGGAATAGGGTTCCTTATAGCGAACCAACTGTCCTTAATATTTGGTATGGTATCAATACATTGTGTCCACGGACCGGAGACCCTTCCCACAAGTAATATTATACCATCATATCAACTGAAACTGATCAACAGATACATATGCCATAATGCATACATATCACATAGTAGATCAACATATAAATGACATGACTGATCACATACTTAGTATGTTCCATCATATCGGACTAACAAGATTAATTCATTACACACATATGTGGTCAGAATTTTGGATTTCGCATCTATCATTTCCAGGGACCGGAGACCCTTCCAAATCAAGACATCCAGGGACCGGATACATGACTCAAATGAACACTTCAACATGTATATTCATCAAAGTATATCTCCAGGGACCGAAGACCCTTCCAATATAACTCGAACAAATATGCAACAAATTTTGAGTATTATCAGATTATGTTTCCAGGAACGAAGAACCTTTCTACAATATAGGTACAGATAAAACACTCAACAGACATATTACCAAAGTACTTAAGGGATCGAAGATCCTTTCAAGATACTAAGATAAACAACAGAATTCATTATAAGAGTATGTTTGAGATCGAAGATCATTTATAACACTACTCAGATAAGGTATACATAATGACTGAAAAGAAAAAATTAATATTACTTAGGAAATGTTTGATCAAACAGAGCATGTTTTGAGTTTGTCGTTGACTTTTCTCATTTTCTTCCTATAATATTGAATCATTATGACTTATTACTTGGTTATCATCTTTTGCTTGGATTGGATATTTTCATGCAAATCAAACCTCATAGAATACAAGGTGATCACGAAACTTAGTGAGCTTTGCTGCATTCAATGTTTTTGTTAGAATGTCAGCAATCTGATCATTGGTATTGATCTTCACAATATTAATTTTCTTATCTCTTACGTGTTGACGAATCAATAAATATTTACGTTCCACATACTTCAAGCGGCTTTTACTTGTGCTAGCCAGACAGTTACGTCTTGCTGCTTCATTGTCTTCATATATATTAACTGGAAATGCTCTGAGACCCACAGTCTCTTCTAATAATTGTGCTAAAAATAGAATATCTTTAGTAGCATGAGTAAGTGCAATAAATTCCGCTTCTGCTGAACTTTGTGCTATTGTTGATTGAAGTTTTGAGCACCATACAACAGGATTACCAAATGCAAAAATCACAAAGCCTGTGGTCGACTTTCGACCACACTTATCACCTGAAAAATCTGCATCACAATAACATGACAAAATTGGAGATCCTACTGTGAATTTTAGACCTAACTGACTTGTACCTTTCAAATATCTGAAAACTCTTTTAACTAACGTCCAATGATACTGCTGTGGATTAGCTTGAAATCTAGCCAAATAACCTACGGCAAAGGATATATAAGGTCTTGTGAACATACTTAAATACAGTAGGGAACCTATAGCTTTCTTATACGGAAAATCTGCTTCATTCGTTACTTCCGGAACTTTATGATTTCCATGAGGAACTAAAGGAGTGTCAACTGAATTTGAGTTTTCCATTCGAAATTCATTCAACATTTCATTAACAAACTGTGTTTTATGAAGTAACAACTGATTACTGATTTTCTGATCTAGTGATTTCCAAACCAAGAAATTTTGTAGGAAAGCCAAATTGTTTTACCTTAAAACGTGACTTCAACATATTCACATTTTCCTGAATAAGGTTTCTACAACTACCTGTTATTAATAGATCATCAACATATACTAAAATCAAAATGATATTACTATCTTCCTTTTTCTTATATAAACATGGTTCTCGTAAATTTGATTCAAAACCAGAATCCTTCAGAAAATTATCAAGTGTCATAAACCAACATTTCGGTGCTAAAGATAATCCATAAAGAGCTTTTCGTAACTTCAATATTACCTTTGATTTATCAAGATTGATTCCTTCAGGAACACTTACATATTTTGGTCGATCAATTTCACCATGAAGAAATGCTGTTTTGACGTCCAACTGTTCAACATGCCAATTCCTAGAAACTGACAAAGCAAATAATAATTTAACAATTGATAGAGCTGGTGTAGGAGATGCAGTTTCCTCAGGAGTATACTTTTCAGTATCTTTGCATCCTACAACAACTAAACGAGCCTTACACACACCATTGTCCTCAACTCTGAATACCCATTTCAACGGAATACTTTTCATACCTTGTTTTCTTTCCACAATTTCCCAAACTTCATGTTGGTTTATAGCTTCAAGTTCGGACTGAATGGCAGTAATCCATTTACTACTTTCTGAACATGTCATTGCTTCCAGATATGTTTGAGGTGTTCTACTGGTCTGATAGATTTTTGTATCATATACAAAACCAAATGGATTCAAAATTGTGGCATCAACTGAAATTTGCGGCATATCAAGTCCACTGGTTTCATTGCCATCAAAATCATCTAGCTGGGATATTTCTTCATATTCTATCTCATTATTTATCTGAGAGCTAACTGAAATATTTTCGAACATATTTGTAGCACTTGTGTTATCAACAGAATTGTTGGAGCTACTCTGTACTGGAGTTGTAGTTCTTACAGAATCAGAGTTTTGTTCAACTGATTTCATTTCAACAGGATTGTTTGCAACTGATACAACAGAATTGCCAGTAGGTGGCACAACAGATATGTCCGTAATGAACGCAACAGAATTGCCTACAGAGGGCGTAACAGAAACGTTCTCACTGGACTCAACAGATTCAGACGAAACTGTTAATTCATCACTTGGGACTGATAACTTTGATTCATATGACTTGTAGGTCAACTCTTCATTTATTAGAACATTACAAGATGTAATAGTCTTACAGGTTTTAGGATCATACAACAAATAGCCAGTACCGGTATATCCTATTAAATACATTGTGCTAGATCTTGCATTCAACTTTTTACCTTTTGGAACATTTTCATTTCTAACTTCTGCCTGTGAACCGAAAATTCTTACATTTTGCAGATCGGCTTGTTTTCCATAGAGTTTTTCATATGGAGTCAAAAAGTCTAATGATGAATGAGGCGTACGATTGTATAGATAGCAAGCAGTCGAAAATGCAAAACCCCAGAAAGTATTTGACAAGCCTGATTCAAATAACAAGGCTCTAGCCCTTTCTTGGAGTGTTCTATTGAACCTTTCAGCAGTTCCATTATGCTCATGTTGATAAGGTTCTGCTAACTGAATTTGAATACCAAACTGATCGAGAACTTGTTGACAAGATTCGCTGATAAACTCTGTTCCATTATCACAACGTAATTTTCTGAATTGACCAGGACTAGGAAATAATGACTGAAGATAGTTCAAAGCAGACTTCAAAAACTTGAAAGTTTCAGACTTTTGTTTCATCAGGAAAATTTGTGCATATCTTGAATAATCATCTAGAACAATTAAAATATACTTTTTCTTAGTGTAATGTGTTGGCAGATTGACAGTTAATAGATCTGAATGAAGAATTTCACAAGCTCTAGTGGCTCGATCTCTTTCTTTTGCAAATGTTTTTCTGGTCATTTTTGCTTTAGAACAAATTGTACAATTACCAGTACTGAGATTATACGTGAGTTCTTTAACTCCTTGAACAACATTAGGTAATTTTCCTAAGTAAGAAGATGATATATGACCCATTCTACGATGCCACATACTATCTTCCTGAGCCAACATTTTTAACTGATTACGAGTAAATCTTTTACGTAATTTTCATGTTTCTCTTCTACTATTATTGACTTTCTTATTGGGTTTGATAACTGAGAGTTTCATTTTAAAACTAGAATTAACTTTCGAACTTAACTGTTTATTTATACTATCTTCTTTATTTACATTAATTTTGTTGATACTACTTGTATCACCAGGATTTACTCTTGCTGAAATTCGATAAACGCCATCCGATACAAAGAGCAGGGAGATCTTTCTTCTTAATTTTCTAGATAAAATAAATCCATTATTAGCATTTAGCACAAGACTTGTCCCAAACTGAATATTAAATGCACGGACACTGAGAATATTATCCCTTACTTCGGGGACATACTGAACATTAGCTAGATGTACAATGTGCGAACTGTTTCCAAACTGTACTAGTAATGGAAGTGTTCCCTGACCCATTGACATAGTGCTTTCAGTTTCCGATGCCAAAACAACAGATATCGGCTCTTTATAAGCCTGATAGTTCAACAAAATATTCTGTACATTCACTACTTGGTGAGATGCACCAGAATCAACTAGAAATGTTGCAAACATACTGAAATTATTCAAATCGAACAATGACTTACTAGATTTTTGATCTTTCAGTTTCCTACAGTCCTTCTTTTCATGTCCCTTCTTATGGCAGTAAAAGCAGAATCTCTCTGTGTTCACACATGTGTTTGACTTGTGGAACATCAAACCACATTTTCTACAACTTGCATCAAGCTTTTCAGCTGGTGTCATTTTCTTGATTTTCTCCAACTGATCCAGTGTGTAAGGACTCTTTTCTGCCCTTTTCTCTTTAAAATAAGCAGACCTCTTAGCTGGATACTTCTCCTTTTTTTGAACCATCCCTGTTTGTTCGATCAGACCTATTCTTGTTTTCTGCTTCCTTGAAATATTGGCTATTCGCCACCTCCAGAAAGGCATTCTTGACGAATTCATACGTCCTCGTTTCCTCTGGTAGTGTAGCCATTGTGGTGAAAAACGCCAAGAAACCATTAGCATCCTTGATTTTATGTAGAAAATATCCCACGATGATCTTCGGGTCCAACGGAAAGCCTAGTTCCTTGAATTCTTGAACTCCCTTTTCAAATTGTGAGACGAAGTTCACCGGGTTCATCTTCGGGTAAAATGTAATTTTTCCAAAATTGTCCAGTACTTCCACCATTTTTTGAACGTCATTTTTGCCGAACATTTGAATCAGTTTTTTGAAGGCTTCAGCTGCCGATTCTTCGTTTTCTATTACAGCTCTGGGAGCGTGCTGCAACGATGCTTCCAAGTATTGTAGGACTTGAGCGTTGTACATGTTTTTCTCTTCTACGCTCATGTTACACTCTGGTCCACCCATATTGTGTAGTAAAAATTGGGATCTTCCTAGGGCCTTATGTCACGCTCGACTCTTTGTTTCCATGAACGGAAATTGGAATGACCCCTCAGCTTGTCGCTGTTCTCAAATTGAGGTATTATGAAGGTGGGTATATTGACCTTCTCCACAGATTGTTCTGATATTGTGCTTCCAGTTGACGTTGCCAGAGGATTCAAGTTATTTATTTGCTCTGCCAACATCTTCACGAAATTGGTGTTCGTGAGCATCGCAAAAATGTTTTCTGGTACTCCCATCGTTGACCTTTCGCTTGCATCGGATTGGTCCATCTCGACCATCTCTTCTTGATTAAACATGCTTGTTGTTTTGATGTTGAACACGTGGTCTTCTAGTCTTCTGTTCAACACGTGGTCTTCTAGTCTTCTGTTTGTTAATTAATACGCACGCACATACACACATACACGCTGCTACCATGTGAGGGTAGATACTCTTACAACTGATGAAACGGTTTTAACAAAGTTTATTTAAAAATATATTTCGATACACTGGTGAATTACACAAAATGGCCGATAGTCGCTTGAAGCTATTAATAGTGAGAGTAGCCTTTATCTATTCGCATTCCCGACAGAACTGGCTTCTGCACCATTAATAGCACGTGTACCTAACTTAGTTGCGCTTGCGCATTAGGCCGAACATAATATTAGTTGTCAGCAGGTTGCTTTATAGAAGTGGACTGGTCCGAAATCAACTTTGGCCAGCAGTTCTTACTTCAACAAAACCTGCTGTGAGTGTTTTGTTCGTTCATTCAATTTCAATTTTTGTGAATTTTTTATGAATTGCAATTAAACATATAGCGGATCAACCAGCGTTTTTCTTTGATATCATTGATTCCAAACAATGTTTAGATGAAAACTAACATCCTGATCACAAAACAAGACCATACTTTTGTTTTGTCGCTCAGGATGTTTGTTTTCTGATAGAAACAAAGTCGATATTGAAATTTGATGAAAGGAACAGTATTCGAATTTCGCGCCCCTCAATTAAAAACAGAAAACTGTTATGATAAAAAGTTTTTCTGTATTGACAGTTACAGTGACTCTTTCAAACACAGTGGCGACAATTGGAAATTTAGCAAAAATATGGCGGCTTAGAAGCACAGATTTCAATGCTATGATCTCTAATTCGGAATGCGGATTGGCTCACGTCACGTCAGGTGACCAAATCCGCCATATTCTTGCTAAAACGATGAAAAACGAGACCACAATTGTCGCCACTGTGTTTGATAGAGTCACTGTATTTTTCGATACAGTTACTCCATCAAACAAAGTGGCGACAATTGAAAATTTAGCAAGAATATGGCGGCTTAGAAGCACAGATTTCAATGCTATGATATCTAATTCGGAATGCGGATTGACTCACGTCACGTGACCAAATCCGCCATATTCTTGCTAAAACGATGAAAAACGATACCACAATTTTCGACACTGTCTCGTTAGAGTTACAGTGACTCTATCAAACACAGTGGCGACAATTGGAAATTTAGCAAGAATATGGCGGCTTAGAAGCACAGATTTCAATGCTATGATCTCTAATTCGGAATGCGGATTGGCTCACGTCACGTCATGTGACCAAATCCGCCATATTCTTACTAAAACGATGAAAAACGAGACCACAATTGTCGCAACTGTGTTTTCTAGAGTCACTGTAGTTAGAATCACTGTATTTTTCGATACAGTGACTTCATATACCACAGGGGCGACAAAAGGCGTCCGCTTTTTGATTGGTTGGACCGTTTTCGACCTTAAATGGCGGACAATGTCTACATTCGTGACAGTCATTGTTGTTTGAGAACTCGACAAGAGCGGACGTGTTGTAAAAGAGAAAGTGGAAGAGAAAGTCGAAGTGAAAGTGTACACTAGCCTACTGCGGAATTTTTGATTTCGTCTATGAAACTTCCGAAGTTTTTGTAAGTTCTATAAGTGTATGTGTTATAGAGCACGTTCTAATTCCGTCTATTCATTGTCTGAGTCCAGATCATTGATCGATGGTTCCACGGATATCACTGGTGGGTCGATTTATTTTTCTGATAGTATAGAAAATAAATAACTTAGCTTAATAGTAACATAGTAGTGAGGATTTCCAATATTTCATTATTATTCAGAAATACCTCATATAGTTCAATACGGACAAAAAGCCATGTCGGACGTCTCAGACAATGAGAGCCCCTACATGGATGCTACAAACATCGAAGAATTCAGCGATGGAGAAGCAGAGGAGCTTGTAAGGCTCAAAGAAGAGAATGGGCAGATGAAGGTCCAATAAATAAACTAACTGAAACCGTGGCTCAGTTGGTCGGAGAGATACGCCTCTTGAGAAAGGAAGTTAATAAAAACGAAGCCCCTCAATCCCCTAGTTTTGCTGAAATTGCAAAACAGATTTTGACACAGAAATCTCCCACGTTTGCAGAAATTGCAGAGCCGGTAGCGGTCCCCAAAAATACCTCCAAACAGGTAGTAGCTCCAGAACCGGAATAAAGAAAAATTTTGCAACTCAAGTTGCAAAAACCCAGAACGCGCCGCCCACAAAACGCGCGGGTAAAGAAAGTTCATCTTCAGACGTTGAGACCGCAAATAAAGCTACGGAGTTGCCTAAAAAAAATAAAATTCCACCCATCACGACGATGGGTACAGCCGATTGGGTAGAGATCTCAAAAGCTCTCTACATGAAGAAGTTCATGTTATTATTTATAATTTTTCAATTTTCAAATTGTAACTCATTCAAGTTTTGTTTTTTTCTTTCTTTCTCGGGATATGCATTACTTTTATTTTGTATTCTTAGAGTTTATAGAATTGTTTCTTAACTCTTATCAAATAAATAATAATAATAATGTCTAATATAGTAATAATGTCTGGCCTGCCTGGCAGCTTTCAAGTAGATGGCCTGCCGGGAAGCCATCGTAACGACGTAGACGGTGCAGCCAGCCACGCCTGCTGTCCGCAGTCCCATTCCTTTATCCTCTCTCTTTCAAATCCTTTATGGGGGTGCTCTTTCTGCTCCCATTTCTCTACCCCTCACCCAAACCGAGGAAGGAAAGCGCAAACCCATGGAAATGGTGATTACGAGAAGCCTCGGAAACAAGTCGCTGCCTGGGGATCGTCAGGGCATGTCTGGAGCCGGCGCTGGACATGACAGCATGAGGGACTTCGGTGGCAGGATGTTGAGGAAGCGGGCTCCTGCTGCAAAAGAAGCTACAGCTCCAAAACAACAACAGCAACCAACGAGTCCAATTCAATTGCCGACTCGAACCGCTGAAGGTGCTGCGCAGGATATTCAGCCAGTGCTCACCCAAGCGGGGTTAGTTAGAAAGCGCATGAAGTGGACAACATCCATGAATGAAACTATTGTGCGCATATATAACTCCATCACGGGACTGGGGCAGAACACGAACAACTATAGGAAAAGGCTCCATGAGGAATTCTGCAACGCCTACACAAATCTCAATGTCACTGAACAACGGGTGGCAGACCAGTACCGCGTAATTCTGAGAAATGAACTAATACCAATGGCCAGAATCGACGCAATTAAACAAGAACTTCAGCGTCCGCCAGTAACAGAGAGTGACGGCAACACCTCTGATGAGATTCACATGCCTGGGCAACAACAGCCAGAAGAAATTGACGCTAAAAGTCCATCTTGCAACCCAAGTGAGGCAGAACACCAGGACGATAGGGAAGATCTCCACCGACAAGTTGACTCTGAGATGAAGAGATACTTTGCCGAACTGGAAGGAACAGATCCTCTTCATCGAATAGCACCTCCTCGACTCAATACATACAAGAAACTGTCACTCATAATCGACATCTTGAATAAGGACGTTTTACCTCAGCACCTACAAAATGGAAGTTCATTGGAATATCTTCATCTAGTTTTTTACTGTGCAGCGCTAACGACGGCTAAAACCATAGGGGCAAAAATTCGCCGAACGAAAAACGATGGTCCAAAATTACATAAATTATATACGCCATCATGGCAAAAACGTCTTCAACACAAAACAGAGAGACTAAGAAGAGACATTGGACGACTGACGGAGTACTTGAACGGGAATCGCGGAACGAAGGTTGTGAAAGCTGCCAAAGAAATCATGGATAGAAACAGAACACACACAGAACGAGAGACGGAGAATGCTGCAGCTCACCACTGCCCCGACACTCTGAAGCAAAAGCTAAGTCTGTATGCAGAACGCCTGAGAAGATATAAAAGCAATTATAGCCGGAAAAGAGACAATAATTCATTCGAAAAGTCGGAAGAAACTTTCTACCGGTCACTTACATCGTCTGATGGAGACAATGGAAAGTTACCACCAAAGGAAGCCATTGAACAATTCTGGACCGAACAATTATCAACGAAACCTCAGTTCAATGGAGATACCGGATGGATTGAAGATGAAAAATCTGAAGCTATAAAATATGAGCCGATGCAGCATGACAAGATCTCAATTGAAGAAGTAAAATCAGCTATAAGAGGACTGCACAACTGGAAAGCACCTGGGCCTGATGGATTACAGAACTTCTGGATCAAGAAACTTTGGATCATGCATGACAAATTGACCTCCGCAATAAATGTTGTCATTGAAAATCCTGAAAGAATGCCAATATTTCTTACATATGCCACAACGTACCTGTTACCTAAAGACCAAAGGAATACAGAAGACCCATCTAAATACCGACTACTCGCATGTCTTCCAACGATGTACAAATTAATCATATCGTGCATTTCAAATCGAATTCACAACCATTGCGAAAGGAATAACATCATCGCCATGCAACAGAAAGGATGCACCAAATAGAGCCGATGGTGCAAAGAACAGCTAATAATTGATTCAGTTATCTGCAATCAAGCGTTCTCCAAGCGAAGGAATCTTTACGCTGCGTACATAGACTACAAGAAAGCATTCGATTCCATACCTCACGAATGGCTCTTGACTATCTTGAACATTTACAAGGTGGATCCTAATATTGTTAAGTTCCTAAAAAACGCCATGTCAACCTGGCGTACTAGTCTTCAAATGAAAGCAGCAGATAGCTCCATTACAACAGGACCTATTCCAATAAGACGCGGAATTTTCCAAAGGGAATTCGCTTAGCCCTCTGTGGTTCTGCATGGCCCTGAATCCCTTGTCTCATAGACTGAACTCTACGGACTACGGATTTGGCATCAGAAGCGGCAGTAGAACTATGATGAAACTGAATCATCTACTTTACATGGACGATTTGAAACTCTTCGCATCTACCAAGGGGAAAATGCAACTGATGCTGAAAATGGTGAAAGGATTCTCGGAAGACATCAAAATGAAGTTTGGACTAGAAAAATGTCGACTGCTGAACATAACTAGAGGGAAAATAGAAGATGGTACGTTCAAACTCAAGGAAGGTGCAGAAATTGAAGAATTAAAGGAAGGAGACACATACAAGTCTCTCTATCTGGGCATAAAACAGGAAAGAAAAATCAATCGTCAGATGAAGAAAGAACTAACGGGTGAGTTCACCCGATGATTGAGAAGGATAATGAGAACTGGCCTTAACAGCAAGAATCTGATAAAAGCTATCAATACCTACGCTTGCTCGGCGCTGAGCTACTTATTCGGTATCATCTCTTGGACCACCACCGATTTAGCAGCAGAGAAAAATAAGGACGATGCGGACTAAACACAATAAACATCACCCCAAAATCTCAATAGAACGGACCGAGCTGCCACGACATCTTGGGGGTAGAGGAATTGTTGATTTGTCCAACCGTATGATCCAGGAAATTGAAGGACTTCGAAAATATTTTCTGAGCAAGGCTACTTCATCAGAACTCCATCAAGTAGTTTGTGTTGCTGATAGTTCTACACCGTTAAAGCTACAGCAGGACCACTTGGAAACCGTCGAACACTCTGCAGAAAGTAAAATGCAGAAACTGATTGGCAAACCTTTGCATGGGTGGCACCAGAAAGAGGTCAACCATGATTACGTCGACATATCTGCATCGAATTACTGGTTGACTTCCGGACTGGTTTCCTGAGACAGAGGGCTTCATGCTCGCCATCCAGGATCAGGTGATTCCAACAAGGAACTACATGAAATATATCGCCAAGGATGCCTCAGTGGCGGATGATAGCTGTCGTTATGGCTGTGCGACACATGAAACTATCCAGCACATCACCGGAGGATGTCAGAAGTTCGCGGGCACGGAGTACAAAAATAGAAATGATGCCGTTGCCAAGATTCTTCACCAAGAATTGGCACTAAAACACCAACTTTTAAGGTCGAAAAAGGTTCCTTATTACAATTACCATCCAGATGCTGTATTGGAAAATGAACATCACTAGCTCTACTGGGATCGCACGGTTCTCACAGACCGGAAAATAACCCACAATAGACCAGATTGCTCAATAAGGATGAGGACAGAGCACTATTCATCGATGTGGCGATTCCAAATAATAACAATCTTCTAGATAGGCACTACTAGAGAACTTGAGGAAACTTCAGCTGGACGAAAATATCTATAGAGTCATGCAGAAGGCGGTACTGCTGGGAACGGCGAGAACTGTAATGTTGTTTAAGGGTAAAAAAAAAACCCTTAAACAACATTTCCCTAATATAGAAGTATCAACGAAACCCATTGACAGCCTTGGGCAGATTCTTATTAATAACAAAGAAAAAACTTGCACACTAGACAAAAGCGGAGTATACAAACTTAATTGCAAATATTGTGACGCCTCTTATATTGGAAGAACATGCAGACCCCTCAAAACGAGAATACAGGAACATCTAAGAAACGTGGACAAGTCTGTTTTTGGTCACCACCTATCATTCAACAAGCACTCCTTCAGCCCCCAAAAGAACTCAAAAATCTTATTGCAGACGAGTACAAAAAACTTCACCAGACTGGATTTCTTGAAGAACATTTTCATTGAGAACGAAATCTCAAGCAATGTGAATTGTCTCAACATACAAACGAATATCAGTTTGAACCGTAGTTATACTCCACTCTTCAAGAGAATTCAATATTAGGAAGTACATATCGTCATCTTTAATAATTTTTGAGTAAAGGAGAAAGGAGCAAGTTGAGCTACCTAAAGAGTATTTCCTAAACCTAAAAGAATGACAAGGTTGAAGTATAAAAACAAGTTCTAAAAAGCCTAATCTGTAATATTCGTTACTTGATATATTACTAGTGCTAAGTAGAATTATAAGTGTTTGTATTATTATTATTGTTGAAATGAAAATAGTTTTGGATTTGTTTGTCCTTATTAACTTTCGTGTTATTGATAGCATCCTTTCTAATATGAATTTATTCATAATATGAATTTTTTAATTCAAAATATGCAACTATGAGTATTTCTACTGAATTTAGCACCTGTTTCCATTATATTGTATATTTAAGAAAGATCTTTTCATAATAAATAATCATAAACTGTTTCGGACTTCCTTAACCTCATCAGCGTGAGACGGTCATCAAATGAAAGACACTCACGGACAGTTTATGAAAACTGTTGATTTCATTACCAATTAATAATTGTCAATTTGAAAGTTTTAGAATATAGAATGTTCATTATTTTCAACAGGAGTTGACTAATACAATTTGACTAAATGAACAATTCACGTATAAAAGAACAAGTTCTAACTCATCATACTACTACCATACCTTCATTTATTGTACGTTTTCACATGCTTCATTCTAATCTTCTCAATATTGTACAATAAGGTACAGTCTATGGTAATACACGGGGTACCAACGGAAGGTAAGGCACATCGCACATGAGCAACCAGATGTAGTAGAAGCTAAGTCTTCTAGTGAAATAGAGGCATGTGACTTTATAGGATTCATCCTCAAAGCAGTACCTACCTTTATGTTTGACACATCTTTGGTAGAAATAAAAATGTTAGGCACTGCATTCACCTTATAATTTTTTCTCAACCTTCCTCACTTTTTCCCACATCTAAGAGTGCAAATGGACCTGGAAATATGAAACAAATATAACCTAACATTTTATTTTCAAATTAACATATTATGCTCGTTTTTATACTCACCATACTCCTTTTAATCTCTTTTTAGATGAATAACTCAATGCTTAAATCAGTCTGAACTCTGAACACACTGTTTATATGATCAACTAAAAGATTTTTTGTCAGAATACTGTTATAAATTATATTTAGGAAATGTAAAAAAGTAAAATCTATCTTTTTACACAATATATTAAACGTTTTAAATTAGAGTAAGAGGATATCTTCCTCTAAACAGAAAGTTTCAGATCGAGTTAAATGACATGACCTTCAAACAAAAACGTAAACAAATATCCGCCATTAACGGTCGAAATCGATTATTGTCGCCACTGTGGTGTATAAAGTCACTGTATTTTTCGATACAGTGTCTCTATCGTTAGAATCACTGTATTTTTCGAGTGGTCCATCTATTCTCTGTTCATTTAATCTATGATTATGATGGATTTCGAATGAAATTCGTTGAAAAAAATTCTGTGATTTTACTTCAGGTTTACCAATACTTCATGTATTGCTTAAGTTTATTGATAGTCAACCATTTTTTTCGCCGACCTTTTAATAATAGCACTGTTTACTGTTTAACGTACGCGAAATTAGATGTTAATGAACCCTTTTATTGGTTCATTTTCTATTAATGATAATCGAACATAAAAGAATTCAGCAGCTTCCCAAATAATAATTTTATTTGTACGTCGCATTGATTTTCGTTGTAGGTACCTAGCGGGTGAATTGAGAAAAGATAAATGTGGAGGTTGCACAATAATTATGATGGTTAGAAAATAGATTAATTAATTAATTAATTAAGCGATTAATGATCTCGAACATTAATCGCTTAATTAATAAACGAGTTGATTACAAGATTTCGAGGCAGTCTTTTCTTGTGGTCTGTGTAGGATGTCCTAAAGCATAATTTAAAATTATTGTCATATATACAGGGTGTTCGAAAACAAAGATATAGACCAAAGTTGCACTTTTTTAAATGTAACACCCTATATTTGCCCTAAAAAATGGAATGGCAAGCTCAAGTTATGATGAGTTTCTTCAGATTACTTTATAGCTCAGAAACACCCTTCACGAAATAATGGCGAAAAATCGAAAGTATGGAGTTTTTTTAAATAGCAATTGATGATGAAACTAGTTACGCCAGCGATACAGACAGAATTTCTTCGAGTAGACAAGTTGGCTGCTCCTACATATAAAAGAAAATAGCAACTCTGGAACATACATAGTGATCATAATTAATTCTCAAATATCAACTACAAATAATTGTCGAAAACTTGCAGCAGTTGAGTGCGGGCAAGACACTTTCCGCAAGAGTTAGGAACAATATTGCAATATTGCAACTACAAGCGCTTGAAATATATAAATATATCAATTGCACGATACAGATCATATCTCATTTGATTAATTCATATAAAATGACAGACGTAATTCTGCATGTCGTTACCATGGGTTACTCATCGTTGACGTCCGGTGCATAGAGACATGATAGAATTTAATTTATTCTATAAGATTTGCGTGCGGGAAAAACCCCTGCTAATCCATTCCCGCACGCAAATGCGTGCGGGAAAGAAATAGCAGGCGTTTTTCCCGCACGTTTTGGAAAAGTGACTCTTTGCAACTTGAAATGCGTGCGGGAAAAAGGTTGAACGCGCACGCTTGTAGAAAAAATTAATTTCAAAACTATCTTCATAAAATTTTTCTTTATCTAAACCTGATAGTTTTTGAGCAATTCTTGATTTTCAATTCAAAACTATTAAACCATTTTCGCCATTGTCTCGTAAATGGTCCTGCTAAGGTATAAAGTGATCTGAAGAAAATCATCCAAATTTGAGCTTACCATTCCATTTTTGAGTTCAAATACATTGTGTTACATTGAAAAAAGTTATTATTATTATTATTATTATTATAGTCCTGTATATGATAATAATTTTAAATTGTGCTTTTGAACACCCTACACTCACCACAAGATTTTCGAAATATCTTTATTTACTCCCTCAAAATGAGCGCCGCGTCTGTGGTGGGCCACCCGGTATATATTGATTAGGGGAAAGGTGTACGAGTTGATCCCTTTGGGTAAGATGATCCCTTTCGATTACAGACTCATGAAAAATGCCATCTGGTTGAATTCTATGCCATAACGTAGCCTCTACCACACTTCTATTTCAGTCAATTTTTTAGTACAGTGCAAGCGAACAGTCGATATTCACAGAGAAAAATATCAATTGTGACCATAGATTAAATAGATGGATCATAAGCTATTTTCCAGACTGTTCATTTTTCAAATTATTCCCACTCCAAAAAACCAATAATGAAATGAATTTTCGCTTGTTTTCCCCTCCAGATCACTTCTAAAATTTCTAAGACGGCGTGTGTATTTGTAATTGTCAAAATATTATTTCAATCATTCACGTCGTAATATTTTGGAAAATAAGCAGAGATGTGCCGTAAAAAGGTGTGTTTGAAATAAAAGTGCAATTTATACACGAAAGAGGAAAGCGATTTATTTATTCTGGTAAGTTTTTGATATTTTATTCTTGTTTGAGTTCACGACTTTATGAAATCAGGGGAGGGAGTTAAGGCACGCCAGGGTCGAATTAGGTTTGAATCCCATCTAATGATTTTCACCTACATTGAAATGTGGAGTTTATACAATCAAATAATTGATTTCAATTTTAGATTTCCCAGAAATAAAACCAGACGACAGCATTGGAGAGTTGCACTGGGTCTTGAAAACAATTTACACTTCTCTTGTAATTTATACTCCAGAATTTAGTATAATGAAAGTAATCGACTTTTACCGTAAATTTGAAAAAAGAATCCATCCCGAGTGAGGTAAGATAGGTAGTTTACCACTTATTTAACTCGCTTTATTGTCTGATTATCACTTTCTTTGGAATTTTGCAAGTGATTTCTGACTACTTCTGAACTTGAAATTTATAGTAGATTTTTTCTTATTATATAATGCTTTTTAGTATAAACATTCTTCCTGGTTTCGAGATGAACAGTATAACGAGATTTTAATTGCTTCAATAATGTTGTAATTATAGCCAATACTGTGCCAAACCTGTTATCAGTACTGGAGTTTTTGAGGAAAATGGAAGGAAAATGGGAACAATATCAAGAAACACGAATGCCAGTTCAGGATTTGCTTCTTGTAGTTCAAGGATAAAACAAGTGAGGTACATACCTACCCAGGGAGGTATACAAAATTCCTTATCAATTGCTATGGCAAATAGAACTCGTCTTAGGAATGAAAATCCATAAAAATGAGCTGAGGTCATGCTTGGAACTTTTTGTGAAAATCAAAAAAGTTTCCTTTATTTCTAAAATGTATTTCAATGTAAAAATTATGCTACTACTGTAATTATGATTACAATAATGACCATTCAATTAGAGCTCGAATATTCCCATTATTTTTATGATTTATTAAATGAAAATGTCTGTTATCAGCAGTGTTGCCAATGGTAATTTACGGAATAATCCGAAATATCTGACAAAAAATCCGAAAAAATCCGATGCTTCCGTAACTTAATCCGAAAAAAATCCGCTCTTTCATCGAACAATTAAATAATTAAGAAAACAAATAATACAATTTTCTTTTCTCAATATTCCAATCATTTTTCCAATGTGAAAAATCTTCACTACCCTTTTTGAGCTGCAAATATGATGCCCTCTAGTGGTAGCTAAATTTTGTACCAGGTCTAAAATACCGAATACGTTATTTATTTCGTTACCTAAACATAAACAAATACTTTTTCAAAAATCCCCATCGATCCCGCTTGTACAGTTTTTTATTTGAGGTCAAATCTCGCACATTTTCGTAAACCTCGAGAAACTTTGCAGATCGTACAATTCTTTACAAAAAAATATTCTATTCGTGAGAAAGTCGTATTTTAAATTACATGCACACATTTTCGCTCCACTCCTTAAGTAGTGTTCTTGGCGTTTTTTTTAACTGGGTTTCTCCAGTTCCCAATAGGAATATTCCACGAAGCCTCTACTATTGGTTTGAATTATTCAATCATCTAGTGGCAAAAGCCTCAATAATTGATTTGAATAATTCAATTCCTTCAGAAATTCTTCGAAACTGTATAACATAAAAAAAATCCGAAAATATCCGAAATATTTTTAAATCCGAAAAAAATCCGCGAGAGCTGAAAAAATCCGCAATTCGGATAAAAATCCGCCGATTGGCAACACTGTATCAGGATACCTCATATTTCGAAGTAAAACTTCAGTTGAAAAATTGTTGCAGGAGACAAGCGGAGAACAGAAATTAAAAAACAGCTAATTGACGTCAAAAAACCGATTTAAGATTACGAGTGAGTCGTCAGTACTTCAAGAAAAAAGTTGCTGCCCTACAAGCCGTTCCTAATTCATTGGAAAGAAAAATTCAAGATGAAAGCTTGGAAAGCTTTGCTTAAAAGTTACATTATTATTGAGTTAGAGCTTACAGTTTCGTAAAATAACTCTTGATTATTATGCACTTCAACAC
This sequence comes from Coccinella septempunctata, assembly GCF_907165205.1. NCBI lineage: Eukaryota > Metazoa > Arthropoda > Insecta > Coleoptera > Coccinellidae > Coccinella > Coccinella septempunctata. Next base: position 32,046,933 of record NC_058189.1, on the reverse strand, counting down.
CAAAAAGCACTTTCGAGGTGGTATAAAAATTTTAAAGGGGAAGCAGGTTGTTGAACTAGGTATTTGAGTTGCTGAAAAACACTGCTCTCTAGTTTATATGCAATATAACTTAATTCAATTTAAAACTGCCCATAAAAAAAAATTTATGCTTCATCTAGAATTGAGGGATTCTTTTATGAGTTACTGTATACAATAAGAAATAATTTCCTATTTCACAATCATTGGTTCATGTTTACAGTATTACATTACTGTTTCATTCCGCAAAATCTGTACGGAAGACTTGGGGATTTCTTCAATGAACAAACTCTTTTAGATTCTCAATATACAAATTCCATAAACTTCAGCTGCTTCCACTTCTATTGATTTGAGAATTAACCATTCTAAAGGGAATTTTTTTCATGAAAGTAATTTTTGGTTTTCAGTTTATGCTTAGTGAATAAAATTTCAAATAATCTGTTTGTAGGTTAGGGTCATATTGACTATTTGTGTATGGTAGCATTGTATTCAAAATAAATTCTTTTTTACATAAGTTGTTTTGGTATTACATAATAGTTCTACATCCCTCTGATTAGTTGTCATAAGAAAAATACTCGAAATCTTTGCATTGAAACATATTTCCATTCGATATAAAATTATTGCTGACTACCTGAAATATTCACAGTGTGACTAGTTCTGAATCCGCCCCTGTCCAGTTCCCCCACCCAAGATAT